>NC_057794.1:11651437-11687406 GCF_018294505.1 Triticum aestivum
CTCAACCTCATTCCTTGAGCATAGATGGCTTCATGAAGTGGGTCCTCCTTGTCTTCATCATCTTCCTCCTTGTTGATATAAATGACAGCAGCTTGGGTCTTTCTGCTCTGAATGAGAAGTGATCAACTCACCACCAGTAACACCCGTGTGGGCAAGGAAACGGAGCCATCCATCTCCTCCAATCTGCGACATATTGCGTCCTTTCTCGACCTCCATAGTGTAGCCCCCCCCCCCTGCGCGGACCCTCAAAGGTCACATTGTCTCCTGTAGCTTGTTGAATTTTAACCTCACATTGCAGAAGGAAATATGCCCTAGAGGCAATAATAAAGTTGTTATTTATATTTCCTTATATCATGATAAATGTTCATTATTCATGCTAGAATTTTATTAACCGGAAACTTGGTACATGTGTGAATATATAGACAAACAGAGTGTCACTAGTTTGCCTCTACTTGACTAGCTCGTTGAACCAATGATGGTTATGTTTCCTAACCATAGACATGATTTGTCATTTGATTAATGGGATCACATCATTAGAGAATGATGTGATTGACTTGGCCCATCTGTTAGCTTAGCACGACGATCGTTTAGTTTGTTGCTATTTGTCGGTGTCAAAACCGACGGATCTCGGGTAGGGGGTCCCGCACTGTGCGTCTAGGCCCGATGGTAACAGGAGGCAAGGGACACGAAGTTTTACCCAGGTTCGGGCCCTCTTGATGTAGGTAAAACCCTACGTCCTGCTTGATTAATATTGATGATATGGGTGTTACAAGAGTAGATCTACCACGAGATCAGAGAGGCTAAACCCTAGAAGCTAGCCTATGTTATGATTGTATGTTGTGATTGTTGTCCTACGGACTAAAACCCTTCGGTTTATATAGACACCGGAGAGGGTTAGGGTTACACAAGGTCGGTTACAAAGGAGGAGATATCCATATACGTATTGCCTAGCTTGCCTTCCACGCCAAGTAGAGTCCCATCTAGACACGAGACGAAGTCTTCAATCTTGTATCTTCATAGTCTAACAGTCCGGCCAATGGAGATAGTCCGGCTGTCCGGAGACCCCCTAATCCAGGACTCCCTCAGTAGCCCCTGAACCAGGCTTCAATGACGATGAGTCCGGCGCCCAGTTGTCTTCGGCATTGCAAGGCGGGTTGCTTCTCCGAATACATCACAGAAGAATTTGAATACGAGGATAGTGTCCGACCCTGCAAAATAAGTTCCACATTCCACCGTAGAGAGAATAATGTCTTCGCAGATCTAATTCACTAGCTTGTTTTGGCAACACGATGTTATATCATGGCCCGTTCCTCAACATCTCGGCGTTTATCGTCGTATGCGAGGCCTTTCTCCGCATCAAGCCCCACTTCGGCCTATGGCTGAAGACCTTCAACGTCAAACCGAAGGTGGTGGGCGGCCGCCAGGCGGATTGCGGAGGCGCCATGGTGGGCAAGATGCCCAACATAACATGGCTCGAGGGCTCCTTTGTGGAAACCATAAAGGGGTGGCAATCGGGGTGGTTCTATATCACCGAGCCGCACGACCCCGCATGGGTAGCGGCCCCCGAGTTCCGATCTGGCACCCCCATGCGGCTCACCTCTTGGAAGGAGAAGGGCCTGTCCTGTGGTAATACAAAAGAGCTGACCGGACTCCAGACATGTATTCAAAACATGGTGGACAAGAAGCTCAAGCTCGTCAACATAGTCCAGGTTATGCTCATCCGTCGGATACTCCCGTGCCAACAACGGGAGTTCACCTTGTGGGAGTTTAATCTGGCGCAACACCGAACTCTGAACATGCTCTTCGACACGACTCATGAAGATGCCTGGAGGGTGCTGTTCAAGAGTGCCGAGGTCCCTCCCCCATTACTGAGGATTGCGGATTCAGCGCGAAGCATCAAGCCAGCGCGGTAAGTTGTTTTACCTTTCACAGGATACTTGTTTTTATATAGATTGACTCTATGCGGGATCTAAACTCCCGTGTCATTAACAGGACTGGCAGAAGATGGCCAGACAAATTTACTGTCCGGCTCCCTTGCCCGAAGGCCCTACAGACGCCCTTCTGGCGAAGATGTTGACTCCGGCCCCTTATAAGGTGCCGGAGAAGACCAAGAAGGCCAAGGGAGCTCGAAAGAGTTCCCGACGCCAGGCGCCGTCGACTCACCATCCGATGACTCTGCGGTGCACTCTTCCCCCGAAGACGAGGAAGAGGAAGAAGAGGCTCCCCCACCGACTGGGGGAGACAAGAAAAGGAAGGCCGCCCCAACTGGGGAGGCCGGAGGGTCCAAGAAGGGAAGGACTCTCGTTCCGGACAGCTCCACCGCCGCCGACGAAAGTGAAGACGAGTGGTTGCCCAGGGCCAAGCCCCAGGGGATATCGTAAGTATTTGGATACCAAAGTAACCCATAGGATTCCTTTGTCGCATTGCTTTCCCTAATCGCCGAACATAATTACGCAGGCCACCACAAGCCAATATCGAGGTATCATCGGACGGCTCCCTGGGTTCGTCGGACATGGATAGCGATCCAATCCCGACTGCCACCTCCCCTCATCCTGCCGACGACGTCGAGGTGTTGTCTCAAGAGGCATCGGATCGAGGGGAGACAGTCCCAGAGGCGCCTCAAGGCGACCTTCCGGACTCCGGGAGCAGAGGGGACGGGGCCCCTGAGAGCTCCGAGTTCGGCCCTCAGCCGAACACCGCGCTGGAACCTCCAGCGATTCCGGGCCCCTGAGTGCTTCCATCGAGGAGGAGCAGCACACTATCATGAGTGCGGTTATCCAGAAGGTTCAGTCCGCCAAGAGCGGATTGACTGAAGCCTGTACTAGCCTTCTAACAGGCTTTGAGGTAAGTGTTTTAAAATGTAGTAGAAGTATTACTGCATAGACAGTAGCCCCTGATGCTTTGTTTGGTGTTCGCAAAGGAAAGCCGAACAGAGGATCAAATAATATCGCAGGAGTCTAATATAAGTATGTCAATATGCATATGCAGGCTTCTCTGCTGGCGTCCGCCGCACTAACTGCGGAGGTCGCCGTAGTGAAGCAGGACCTCGATGGGTCCAAGAAAGAGCTCGGCCTTGTCAAGAGGCAGCTCGAGGAGAACGGGGGTAAGAAATACCCCGTCTATAGATATTTGCATGTTTTGCCAGGGGCCACGGCCGAGGTGGCGACCCTGAAGCAAGCGCTGACCAAGGCTGAAGAGACAGCGGCCAAGCAGCACTCCGAGCGAGAGAGGCACGAGGATCAGGTGGGCGAGGTGCAGCAAGAGCTTCAGGCTCTCGTGACGAAGCACGAGGCATTGGAGCTTGAATTGAAGATGCGAGAGTCTGAGCTTGCCGCGGCCCATGAGAGCGCGAAGAGTGCCAAGGCCGAGGCCCGGAAGGCCCTTCTGGAGATCGACGCGATGAAGAAGATAGCGGCGGGTAAGGCTTTCTATATGCAAAGCAAGCATGTAAAAGTAAATTATCGATTACTTACCTGGATCCAGAGCTCTTCAGGAGCATTCACGGATTTGCCCCGCAGTGTGTCCGATGCCGCACAATTTTACCAGGCCAAGGACGGGAGCTTGACGGAGTAGCTGTTCCGGTCTCAATATGCTGAGGCCGAACATCCGATGCCAATGAGCGACCAGTTGAAGCAGATGTTCGAGCTACATAAGGCGGCCGATCAGGCCATGAAGGGCTTCATAGTCCGGTTGTGGCTTGGCGATGCCCTTACGAACAGCTTCTTCGGCCTGGTGAGGCGGCTTGTGGATGCGTGCCCATGGCTGGAGGTCGTCAAGCGATCCGTCTGCATTGAAGGTGCACGCCGGGCTTTCGCCCGTGTAAAAACGCAGTGGGTCAAGCTAGACGCCGTGAAGCTGATAAAGGAGGGGCCGCCGGAGGGCATGGAGCACCGCCACCCCGAGATGTACTACGAGGGTGTTCTGCCGGGCGCCCGTCTTATCGCGGATGAGTGTTCACAAAATGTAATATTTGAATGAGACTTGCTCGTTTTGTCCTGTATGTATGAAAGCTTGTATCGTATTCGCTATGCAATGCTTGTGTGAATTTAAAATATTACTTTTTGTTTGGCTGTTTATCCAATCTGAGAGATGGCTAGTCCTCGGCTTCTGCCCCCATGCCATGAGTGCTGGGGTGTTCGGGATAAACCTGAGCACTCTTGTTCCCATGTTTGGGTCCTTCGAGGGAGGTGCTCAGCACAACGAACAAGCTAACCGGACTAATAATGTTTTATCACTCTCACTTAGCCATAGAATTCTATAAATTTAAATCTCGGCGAAGCCCCTGGTATTCGGAAGGCCGAATTCGGGGCGCGATACACGCCTGTAAGCTGGACGGAGCCGGCCCCTCGCCCTAAGCGGCATAAGTCTTTAGGGACTCGAAAAACCTCGCCGAACAGCGATCAGTCTCTCGCCTTATCATGACAATCAATTTTAGCTTTCTCTACTGAGGTGCTCGGCCCGGCAGAACCGGGGCACAATCGCAATTGTTCTCCTAGCTCTACCTTAGCCGATAGAGCGGAACGTAAGGTACCAAAACATAGGAGCCGGGCAAACCCAGCACTTGAACAAAGACATGATTTGGAGTTGATGCATATAATTCTATAAGTTCGGGGTGCCGCACTTGTGAAACTGTTCAGACTTTTCACACCATATTGTGGGTATGTAAGCCCCTGCTGCATTGGCCATACCAGAGTGTACGGTTGCAAGGAGTCATTAATGAACATATATATATATATAAAACAAAAATGCAAGAATAGTCGTAATGTCATGCATTGTATATTAAAAAAATGCATTAAAGCAGAGTGATACAGATAGTGCAATAAGAAAAAGAGTAGGACTATGTCCCTTCCAAGGGCGAGCTGAGGAATGATATGAAATCTGTAATCAACCTGGGAATTCCGTTGTATAACGTAGTTGTCTGCCTCCTTGGTTGCTGTATCATGTGTTCGGCAAAAGAGTTGCCGGACAGTGTTTCCAGAGATTAAAGTCCTGAAAGAAAAAGAAAAATAACCAAACGAGAAGCCCCTATTGTGGCTTAGGCCGCATTTTGGGGCGTCCGCAGTTGTGCCCCCCCCTGTGCCCATGGTATTTTTAAAGTGTAATTATGTACGCGCGACACGAATAACGCCGTTGTGCTGGGATTGGGGTGGCCGCCGTATTGCTATGCGAGCTTAGATCGCGCCAGGCAGTCTGTTTGCCGATTGGCCCGAGCACGCTTGAAGGTGTCCGGGCTTTGAAACGCCAAACTGGTAGATTGCCTTGAGAGGCTGCTTTGCGCTTCTGCTGCAAGGGCCGCGGTGTGCTCCTCTGTTTTGAGAGAGCGCTATGTGTTTCCATTGACTGTAATAACTCTGCGAGGTCCTGGCATCTTGAGCTTGAGGTATGCATAATGTGGTACCGCATTGAATCGAGCAAATGCGGTTCGTTCGAGCAGCGCGTGATAACCACTGCGGAACGGGACTATATCAAAGATTAACTTTTCGCTTCGGAAGTTATCCGGGGATCCGAAGACCACTCCTAGTGTAATTGAGCCTGTGCAGTGGGCCTCTACGCCTGGAATGACGCCCTTAAAGGTCGTTTTTGTGGGTTTGATCCTTGAGGGGTCTATACCCATTTTGCGCACTGTGTCCTGATAAAGCAGGTTCAGGCTGCTGCCGCCGTCCATAAGGACTCGAGTGAGGTGAAATCCGTCGATGATTGGGTCTAGGACCAGTGCAGCGAATCCGCCATGGTGGATACTAGTGGGGTGGTCCCTGCGATCGAAGGTGATCGGACAGGAGGACCAAGGGTTGAACTTTGGGGAGACTGGCTCCAACGCATATGCGTCCCTGAGCGCACGCTTCCGCTCCCTCTTGGGGATGTGGGTTGCGTATATCATGTTCACCGTCCGCACTTGCGGGGGAAAACTCTTCTGTCCTCCAGTGTGTGGCTGCCGGGGTTCTTCCTCGTCATCGCTATGCGGCCCCTTGTCCTTGTTTTTGGCAATTAACTTGCCGGCCTTCTTGAACACCCAACAATCCCTGTTGGTGTGATTGGCTGGCTTGTCTGGGGTGCCGTGTATTTGACACGAGCTATCGAGTATATGGTCCAAGCTGGACGGACCCAGCGTACCTTGTTTGAATGGCTTTTTCCGCTGACCGGGTTTAGAGCCTTTGAATCCGGCATTGACTGTCGTATCCTCAGTACTTTCGCTGTTAATGCGGCGCTTATGCTTGTTGCGACGTAACCTGCTATTGCCGCACTACAAGAAATATGTCAACTTATGACCTTCTGTCAGTGACCCTCGAAGAATTGGTCATAAATTTATGACCATTTTAGACCAATTGGTTAAAAGCTGTTCAGGGGGCTCCAAACCCTAAACCATTGTGACCATTTTGGTCAGAAAGGTCGTAATTTCCTTACACGAAATGGTCACAAAGCAAATAGTGCTAGTCTGCTGCCTTATTTCTAGTTGTTAATGACCAATATAGATGGTCATAGCCTTTTAGATTGTGGTGGGTTGTGATGACTAGGCGCCATCTCATCAGTTTTGCCTATGTATCATGTCCATGTGGCAGTTTTTTCCCTAGGTTGTGAAGCAACCTATATTTCTATCATTCCCAAAATTCCCAAAAAAATCTCATAAATTCTTTGGGGCATATCTTCATCAAATATGTAAAAATCCTTCCTTTCCTAGTTCAAAACTAATTCAACAATATTCATTTTCCTATTCTGTTCACAACAACACTTTATGAAGGAAGTGCTATTTATATATTCTTGATTGCCCTCAGAATTTTTGGGCAATCTTTCCTATCCAAATAATTACCGCATGACAAAATTCAGCTCCATTTGCCTAGCAAATCTTCCTCGGCAAATTTCCAAAGTTTTTGTCCACCTAGAAGCATTGTGAAGGAAGTACCTTTTTTATATCTCTAAATGACATGAAATTTATACAGTTCCTTCATATTCCCAAATTATCACCCTCCTCCAAATTGCAGCTCAGTCAAATCATCTATGTGAGCCCAGGTTCAATTTATATTTTATGGCCAAATTGGCACGTTGCAAACCAAGTGTTATATAGACCCCTCCTATTACCCTCAAACTTTTCGGGCACTCTTCCATACCCAAATCATTGCCACATGATAATATTCAGCTCAATTTTCCTAGTAAATCTTTCTCGGGAAATTTCCAAAGTTTCTACCTCGAGAGAAGCTTTGTGAAGTAAGTACTAGCTAGGCTTACACAAATGATCTGAAAATTTACCAGCGCATGACCATACCTAAGTAACTTACCTACACCAATTTTGAGCTCATTTCATTCATCCAATCTCTCTCATAGTTTTCCCAAATTTCTGTCCATAGAAGAGCATTGTGAAGGAAGTACTACTTTGGCATTTCCAAATGGTATCAATTTTCTACAATGCTTTCCTATGCCCAAATAACCATCCTCCACAAAATTTCAGCTCACTCCATTCATTATTTTGAGCCCAGCTTCAACATTCATATTTTTGTCCAGCATGGTACTTTGCAAAGCAAGTACCACCTAGGATCCTCCTTTTGAGCTAAAAATTTGTGAAGACATTCTCCTTAGTAGATGATCATCCTCAGTCAAAACTCAAGCCCATTGGCTATGAGCATTTCCCATACCGCTAATCAAACACTTGGCTGCTAATTCATGTTTGAGCATTGATCGGTCTCCTCGTGAGAATCTTATGTTGTAATTTTCTTCCTAGAACCTACCTGGGGAGTGCCCAACCCACTAGACATGCCTAGGCCGCCCAGAACACATGGCAACATTACGGTCACGCGGTGACCACGCGACGGGCATGCGAGTTTACGCGCTCTAGAATTGGGGCCCTCGGCCACCACCCAAACCTCGACGTATCGCCACCAAACCATGTATTTATGATTAAATAGGTCCTTATGTAACTAGAAATGATTTTTGGAAAAAATAAATAGCAAACTATGAGGCAGCTGCAGTTCAAATTTGACCCGCTTCCAACTGAATCGGCAGAAATTTGTCTTTTTCATGAGAGGTGGATCAAAATTTTTTACACCCAACCATTTTGTCAATTGTGCATTAAATATGGCCTAGTATTTTATAAAAATGATTTGGTCCAATTTTGCAACAATTATTTGGTAGTTCCTTCACAAAAAAACCTCCTTTTGGGCAGTCGAAAAATGGAAAATGTTTTTTTCGTCCAACAAAAATGAAAACTTCCTTAGGAAACATTGTTTGCCATTCCAATATGCACCCTTGTGCACAATATTAGATCATTTGAACAAACTATGCCATGAATGTCGCCATAAGATTGATCATTTGGCTTGAAAGCCACATTGTTTCTGATAACACTTTTTTAACATAATTGCCGTATTACAAGTTTGTTATTTTTTCTGGGAACTTGGCCACATATAATGAGACAATGCGAAGGTTTCCGAATTTTTTGATTTTTTTTTGAATTTTTGATGCCCGTTTCAAAATGCGGTCAAAGCGGCGGGAATGACCGTTCCTAGCTAGTGGTTGAATCTTGGATTTTTTTGGGTGTTTCTCTGATTAAATACGTACTTATGTACCTAGAAATGATTTTTTGTAAAAAATAAATAGCAAACTATGATGCAGCAGCAGTTCAAATTTGACCCGCTTCCAGCTGAATCAGCAGAAAATTGTCTTTTTCACGAGAGGTGGATCAAAACTTTATACAACCAACCATTTTGTCAATTGTGCACTAAATATGGCCTAGTATTTTAGAAAAATTATTTGGTCCAATTTTGCAATAATTATTTGGGAGGTCCTTCACAAAAAACCTCCTTTTGGGCACTCAAAAAATGGAAAATGGTTTTTTCGTCCAAAGAAAATGAAAACTTCCTTAGGCAACATTGTTTGCCATTCCAATATGCACCCTTGTGCACAATATGAGATCATTTGAACAAACTATACCATGAATGTGGCCATAAGATTGATCATTTGGCTTGAAAGCCATTGATCTCCACACGTGATAGCTCGTTTCTGAGAACACTTTTTTAAAATAATTGCCGTATTACAAGTTTGTTATTTTTCCTGGGAACTTGGCCACATATATTGACACAAGCGAAGGTTTCCCAATTTTTTGATTTTTTTGAATTTTTTATGCCCGTTTCAAAATGCGGTCAAAACGGCGGGAATGACCGTTCCTAGCTAGTGATTGAATCTTGGATTTTTTTGGTGTTTCTCTAATTAAATAGGTACTTATGTACCTATAAATGATTTTTGTAAAAAATAAAGAGCAAACTGTGATGCAGCTGCAGTTCAAATTTGACCCGCTTCCTACTGAATCGACGGAAATTTGTCTTTTTCACGAGAGGAGGATCAAAACTTTTTACACCAAACCATTTGGTCAATTGTGCATTAAATATGGCCTAATATTTTAGAAAAATGATTCGGTCCAATTTTGCAACAAATATTTGTGAGGTCCTTCACAAAAAAACCCTCCTTTTGGGCACTCGAAAAATAGAAAATGATTTTTTCGTCCAAAGAAAGTGAAAACTTCCTTAGGCAATATTGTTTGCCATTCCAATATGCACCTTTGTGCACAATATGAGATCATTTGAACAAACTATGCCATGAATGTGGCCATAAGATTGATCATTTGGCTTGAAAGCCATTGATCTCCACATGTGACAGCTCGTTTCTGAGAACACTTTTTTAAAATAATTGTCTTATTAAAAGTTTACTATTTTTCCTGGGAACTTGGCCACATATAATGACACAATGCGAAGGTTTCCCAATTTTTTGATTTTTTTTGAATTTTTTATGCCCGTTTCAAAATGCGGTCAAGACAGCGAGAATGACCGTTCCTAGCTAGTGGTTGAATCTTGGATTTTTTTTTGGTGTTTCTCTGATTAAATACGTACTAATGTACCTAGAAATGATTTTTGTAAAAAATAAATAGCAAACTATGATGCAGATGCAGTTCAAGTTTGACCCGCTTCCTACTGGATCGACGGAAATTTGTCTTTTTCATG
Organism: Triticum aestivum; assembly: GCF_018294505.1. NCBI lineage: Eukaryota > Viridiplantae > Streptophyta > Magnoliopsida > Poales > Poaceae > Triticum > Triticum aestivum. Next base: position 11,661,418 of record NC_057794.1, read on the forward strand.
AGAGGAGGATCAAAACTTTTTACACCAAACCATTTGGTCAATTGTGCATTAAATATGGCCTAATATTTTAGAAAAATGATTTGGTCCAATTTTGCAGCAAATATTTGTGAGGTCCTTCACAAAAAAACCCTCCTTTTGGGCACTCGAAAAATAGAAAATGATTTTTTCGTCCAAACAAAATGAAAACTTCCTTAGGCAACATTGTTTGCCATTCCAATATGCACCTTTGTGCATAATATGAGATCATTTGAACAAACTATGCCATGAATGTGGCCATAAGATTGATCATTTGGCTTGAAAGCCATTGATCTCCACACGTGATAGCTCGTTTCTGAGAACACTTTTTTAAAATAATTGCCGTATTACAAGTTTGTTATTTTTCCTGGGAACTTGGCCACATATAATGACACAATGCGAAGGTTTCCCAATTTTTTGATTTTTTTTGAATTTTTTATGCCCGTTTCAAAATGCGGTCAAAACGGCGGGAATGACCGTTCCTAGCTAGTGATTGAATCTTGGATTTTTTTGGTGTTTCTCTGATTAAATAGGTACTTATGTACCTAGAAATGATTTTTGTAAAAAATAAAGAGCAAACTATGATGCAGCAGCAGTTCAAATTTGACCCGCTTCCTACTGAATCGACGGAAATTTGTCTTTTTCACGAGAGGAGGATCAAAACTTTTTACACCAAACCATTTGGTCAATTGTGCATTAAATATGGCCTAATATTTTAGAAAAATGATTCGGTCCAATTTTGCAACAAATATTTGTGAGGTCCTTCACAAAAAAACCCTCCTTTTGGGCACTCGAAAAATAGAAAATGATTTTTTCGTCCAAAGAAAGTGAAAACTTCCTTAGGCAATATTGTTTGCCATTCCAATATGCACCTTTGTGCACAATATGAGATCATTTGAACAAACTATGCCATGAATGTGGCCATAAGATTGATCATTTGGCTTGAAAGCCATTGATCTCCACATGTGACAGCTCGTTTCTGAGAACACTTTTTTAAAATAATTGTCTTATTAAAAGTTTACTATTTTTCCTGGGAACTTGGCCACATATATTGACACAATGCGAAGGTTTCCCAATTTTTTGATTTTTTTTGAATTTTTTATGCCCGTTTCAAAATGCGGTCAAGACAGCGAGAATGACCGTTCCTAGCTAGTGGTTGAATCTTGGAATTTTTTTGGTGTTTCTCTGATTAAATACGTACTAATGTACCTAGAAATGATTTTTGTAAAAAATAAATAGCAAACTATGATGCAGCTGCAGTTCAAGTTTGACCCGCTTCCTACTGGATCGACGGAAATTTGTCTTTTTCATGAGAGGAGGATCAAAACTTTTTACACCAAACCATTTGGTCAATTGTGCATTAAATATGGCCTAATATTTTAAAAAAATGATTTGGTCCAATTTTGCAGCAAATATTTGTGAGGCCCTTCACAAAAAAACCCTCCTTTTGGGCACTCGAAAAATAGAAAATGATTTTTTCGTCCAAAGAAAATGAAAACTTCCTTAGGCAACATTGTTTGCCATTCCAATATGCACCTTTGTGCATAATATGAGATCATTTGAACAAACTATGCCATGAATGTGGCCATAAGATTGATCATTTGGCTTGAAAGCCATTGATCTCCACACGTGATAGCTCGTTTCTGAGAACACTTTTTTAAAATAATTGCCGTATTACAAGTTTGTTATTTTTCCTGGGAACTTGGCCACATATAATGACACAATGCGAAGGTTTCCCAATTTTTTGATTTTTTTTGAATTTTTTATGCCCGTTTCAAAATGCGGTCAAAACGGCGGGAATGACCGTTCCTAGCTAGTGATTGAATCTTGGATTTTTTTGGTGTTTCTCTGATTAAATAGGTACTTATGTACCTAGAAATGATTTTTGTAAAAAATAAAGAGCAAACTATGATGCAGCAGCAGTTCAAATTTGACCCGCTTCCTACTGAATCGACGGAAATTTGTCTTTTTCACGAGAGGAGGATCAAAACTTTTTACACCAAACCATTTGGTCAATTGTGCATTAAATATGGCCTAATATTTTAGAAAAATGATTCGGTCCAATTTTGCAACAAATATTTGTGAGGTCCTTCACAAAAAAACCCTCCTTTTGGGCACTCGAAAAATAGAAAATGATTTTTTCGTCCAAAGAAAGTGAAAACTTCCTTAGGCAATATTGTTTGCCATTCCAATATGCACCTTTGTGCACAATATGAGATCATTTGAACAAACTATGCCATGAATGTGGCCATAAGATTGATCATTTGGCTTGAAAGCCATTGATCTCCACATGTGATAGCTCGTTTCTGAGAACACTTTTTTAAAATAATTGCCTTATTAAAAGTTTACTATTTTTCCTGGGAACTTGGCCACATATAATGACACAATGCGAAGGTTTCCCAATTTTTTGATTTTTTTTTGAATTTTTTATGCCCGTTTCAAAATGCGGTCAAAACGGCGGGAATGACCGTTCCTAGCTAGTGGTTGAATCTTGGATTTTTTTTTGGTGTTTCTCTGATTAAATAGGTACTTATGTACCTAGAAATGATTTTTGTAAAAAATAAATAGCAAACTATGATGCAGCTGCAGTTCAAGTTTGACCCGCTTCCTACTGGATCGACGGAAATTTGTCTTTTTCACGAGAGGTGGATCAAAAATTTGTACAACCAACCATTTTGTCAATTGTGCACTAAATATGGCCTAGTATTTTAGAAAAATTATTTGGTCCAATTTTGCAACAATTATTTGGGAGGTCCTTCACAAAAAAACCTCCTTTTGGGCACTCAAAAAATGGAAAATGGTTTTTTCGTCCAAAGAAAATGAAAACTTCCTTAGGCAACATTGTTTGCCATTCCAATATGCACCCTTTTGCACAATATGAGATCATTTGAACAAACTATGCCATGAATGTGGCCATAAGATTGATCAATTGGCTTGAAAGCCATTGATCTCCACACGTGATAGCTCGTTTCTGAGAACACTTTTTTAAAATAATTGCCGTATTACAAGTTTGTTATTTTTCCTGGGAACTTGGCCACATATATTGACACAATGCGAAGGTTTCCCAATTTTTTGAATTTTTTTGAAATTTTTATGCCCGTTTCAAAATGCGGTCAGAACGGCGGGAATGACCGTTCCTTGCTAGTGATTGAATCTTGGATTTTTTTGGTGTTTCTCTGATTAAATAGGTACTTATGTACCTAGAAATGATTTTTGTAAAAAATAAAGAGCAAACTATGATGCAGCAGCAGTTCAAATTTGACCCGCTTCCTACTGAATCGACGGAAATTTGTCTTTTTCACGAGAGGAGGATCAAAACTTTTTACACCAAACCATTTGGTCAATTGTTTATTAAATATGGCCTAATATTTTAGAAAAATGATTCGGTCCAATTTTGCAACAAATATTTGTGAGGTCCTTCACAAAAAAACCCTCCTTTTGGGCACTCGAAAAATAGAAAATGATTTTTTCGTCCAAAGAAAGTGAAAACTTCCTTAGGCAATATTGTTTGCCATTCCAATATGCACCTTTGTGCACAATATGAGATCATTTGAACAAACTATGCCATGAATGTGGCCATAAGATTGATCATTTGGCTTGAAAGCCATTGATCTCCACATGTGACAGCTCGTTTCTGAGAACACTTTTTTAAAATAATTGTCTTATTAAAAGTTTACTATTTTTCCTGGGAACTTGGCCACATATAATGACACAATGCGAAGGTTTCCCAATTTTTTGATTTTTTTTGAATTTTTTATGCCCGTTTCAAAATGCGGTCAAGACAGCGAGAATGACCGTTCCTAGCTAGTGGTTGAATCTTGGATTTTTTTTTGGTGTTTCTCTGATTAAATACGTACTAATGTACCTAGAAATGATTTTTGTAAAAAATAAATAGCAAACTATGATGCAGCTGCAGTTCAAGTTTGACCCGCTTCCTACTGGATCGACGGAAATTTGTCTTTTTCATGAGAGGAGGATCAAAACTTTTTACACCAAACCATTTGGTCAATTGTGCATTAATTATGGCCTAATATTTTAGAAAAATGATTCGGTCCAATTTTGCAACAAATATTTGTGAGGTCCTTCACAAAAAAACCCTCCTTTTGGGCACTCGAAAAATAGAAAATGATTTTTTCGTCCAAAGAAAATGAAAACTTCCTTAGGCAACATTGTTTGCCATTCCAATATGCACCTTTGTGCATAATATGAGATCATTTGAACAAACTATGCCATGAATGTGGCCATAAGATTGATCATTTGGCTTGAAAGCCATTGATCTCCACACGTGATAGCTCGTTTCTGAGAACACTTTTTTAAAATAATTGCCGTATTACAAGTTTGTTATTTTTCCTGGGAACTTGGCCACATATAATGACACAATGCGAAGGTTTCCCAATTTTTTGATTTTTTTTGAATTTTTTATGCCCGTTTCAAAATGCGGTCAAAACGGCGGGAATGACCGTTCCTAGCTAGTGATTGAATCTTGGATTTTTTTGGTGTTTCTCTGATTAAATAGGTACTTATGTACCTAGAAATGATTTTTGTAAAAAATAAAGAGCAAACTATGATGCAGCAGCAGTTCAAATTTGACCCGCTTCCTACTGAATCGACGGAAATTTGTCTTTTTCACGAGAGGAGGATCAAAACTTTTTACACCAAACCATTTGGTCAATTGTGCATTAAATATGGCCTAATATTTTAGAAAAATGATTCGGTCCAATTTTGTAACAAATATTTGTGAGGTCCTTCACAAAAAAACCCTCCTTTTGGGCACTCGAAAAATAGAAAATGATTTTTTCGTCCAAAGAAAGTGAAAACTTCCTTAGGCAATATTGTTTGCCATTCCAATATGCACCTTTGTGCACAATATGAGATCATTTGAACAAACTATGCCATGAATGTGGCCATAAGATTGATCATTTGGCTTGAAAGCCATTGATCTCCACATGTGATAGCTCGTTTCTGAGAACACTTTTTTAAAATAATTGCCGTATTACAAGTTTGTTATTTTTCCTGGGAACTTGGCCACATATAATGACACAATGCGAAGGTTTCCCAATTTTTTGATTTTTTTTGAATTTTTTATGCCCGTTTCAAAATGCGGTCAAAACGGCGGGAATGACCGTTCCTAGCTAGTGGTTGAATCTTGGATTTTTTTTGGTGTTTCTCTGATTAAATAGGTACTTATGTACCTAGAAATGATTTTTGTAAAAAATAAAGAGCAAACTATGATGCAGCTGCAGTTCAAATTTGACCCGCTTCCTACTGAATCAGCAGAAATTTGTCTTTTTCACGAGAGGTGGATCAAAAATTTGTACAACACACCATTTTGTCAATTGTGCACTAAATATGGCCAAGTATTTTAGAAAAATTATTTGGTCCAATTTTGCAACAATTATTTGGGAGGTCCTTCACAAAAAAACCTCCTTTTGGGCACTCAAAAAATGGAAAATGGTTTTTTCGTCCAAAGAAAATGAAAACTTCCTTAGGCAACATTGTTTGCCATTCCAATATGCACCCTTTTGCACAATATGAGATCATTTGAACAAACTATGCCATGAATGTGGCCATAAGATTGATCAATTGGCTTGAAAGCCATTGATCTCCACACGTGATAGCTCGTTTCTGAGAACACTTTTTTAAAATAATTGCCGTATTACAAGTTTGTTATTTTTCCTGGGAACTTGGCCACATATATTGACACAATGCGAAGGTTTCCCAATTTTTTGATTTTTTTTGAATTTTTTATGCCCGTTTCAAAATGAGGTCAAAACGGCGGGAATGACCGTTCCTAGCTAGTGATTGAATCTTGGATTTTTTTGGTATTTCTCTGATTAAATAGGTACTTATGTACCTAGAAATGATTTTTGTAAAAAATAAAGAGCAAACTATGATGCAGCTGCAGTTCAAATTTGACCCGCTTCCTACTCGATCGACGGAAATTTGACTTTTTCATGAGAGGAGGATCAAAACTTTTTACACCAAACAATTTGGTCAATTGTGCATTAAATATGGCCTAATATTTTAGAAAAATGATTTGGTCCAATTTTGCAACAAATATTTGTGAGGTCCTTCACAAAAAAAACCTCCTTTTGGGCACTCGAAAAATAGAAAATGATTTTTTCGTCCAAAGAAAGTGAAAACTTCCTTAGGCAATATTGTTTGCCATTCCAATATGCACCTTTGTGCATAATATGAGATCATTTGAACAAACTATGCCATGAATGTGGCCATAAGATTGATCATTTGGCTTGAAAGCCATTGATCTCCACATGTGATAGCTCGTTTCTGAGAACACTTTTTTAAAATAATTGCCGTATTACAAGTTTGTTATTTTTCCTGGGAACTTGGCCACATATAATGACACAATGTGAAGGTTTCCCAATTTTTTGATTTTTTTTGAATTTTTTATGCCCGTTTCAAAATGCGGTCAAAACGGCGGGAATGACCGTTCCTAGCTAGTGGTTGAATCTTGGATTTTTTTGGTGTTTCTCTGATTAAATAGGTACTTATGTACCTAGAAATGATTTTTGTAAAAAATAAAGAGCAAACTATGATGCAGCTGCAGTTCAAATTTGACCCGCTTCCTACTGGATCGACGGAAATTTGTCTTTTTCATGAGAGGAGGATCAAAACTTTTTACACCAAACCATTTGGTCAATTGTGCATTAAATATGACCTAATATTTTAGAAAAATGATTTGGTCCAATTTTGCAACAAATATTTGTGAGGTCCTTCACAAAAAAACCCTCCTTTTGGGCACTCGAAAAATAGAAAATGATTTTTTCGTCCAAAGAAAGTGAAAACTTCCTTAGGCAATATTGTTTGCCATTCCAATATGCACCTTTGTGCATAATATGAGATCATTTGAACAAACTATGCCATGAATGTGGCCATAAGATTGATCATTTGGCTTGAAAGCCATTGATCTCCACATGTGATAGCTCGTTTCTGAGAACACTTTTTTAAAATAATTGCCGTATTACAAGTTTACTATTTTTCCTGGGAACTTGGCCACATATAATGACACAATGCGAAGGTTTCCCAATTTTTTGATTTTTTTGAATTTTTTATGCCCGTTTCAAAATGCGGTCAAAACGGCGGGAATGACCGTTCCTAGCTAGTAGTTGAATCTTGGATTTTTTTGGTGTTTCTCTGATCAAATACGTACTTATGTACCTATAAATGTTTTTTGTAAAAAATAAATAGCAAACTATGATGCAGCAGCAATTCAAATTTGACCCGCTTCCTACTGAATCATCAGAAATTTGTCTTTTTCATGATAGGTGGATCAAAAATTTGTACAACCAACCATTTTGTCAATTGTGCACTAAATATGGCGTAGTATTTTAGAAAAATTATTTGGTCCAATTTTGCAACAATTATTTGGGAGGTCCTTCACAAAAAAACCTCCTTTTGGGCACTCAAAAAATGGAAAATGGTTTTTTCGTCCAAAGAAAATGAAAACTTCCTTAGGCAACATTGTTTGCCATTCCAATATGCACCCTTGTGCACAATATGAGATCATTTGAACAAACTATGCCATGAATGTGGCCATAATTTTGATCATTTGGCTTGAAAGCCATTGATCTCCACAAGTGATAGCTCATTTCTGAGAACACTTTTTTAAAATAATTGCCGCATTACAAGTTTACTATTTTTCCTGGGAACTTGGCCACATATAATGACACAATGCGAAGGTTTCCCAATTTTTTGATTTTTTTTGAATTTTTTATGCCCATTTCAAAATGCGGTCAAAACGGCGGGAATGACCGTTCCTAGCTAGTGGTTGAATCTTGGATTTTTTTGGTGTTTCTCTGATTAAATAGGTACTTATGTACCTAGAAATGATTTTTGTAAAAAATAAAGAGCAAACTATGATGTAGCTGCAGTTCAAATTTGACCCGCTTCCTACTGAATCGACAGAAATTTGTCTTTTTCACGAGAGGAGGATCAAAACTTTTTACACCAAACCATTTGGTCAATTGTGCATTAAATATGTCCTAATATTTTATAAAAATGATTTGGTCCAATTTTGCAATAAATATTTGTGAGGTCCTTCACAAAAAAAACCTCCTTTTAGGCACTCGAAAAATGGAAAATGCTTTTTTCGTCCAAAGAAAGTGAAAACTTCCTTAGGCAATATTGTTTGCCATTCCAATATGCACCTTTGTGCACAATATGAGATCATTTGAACAAACTATGCCATGAATGTGGCCATAATATTGATCATTTGGCTTGAAAGCCATTGATCTCCACACGTGATAGCTCGTTTCTGAGAACACTTTTTTAAAATAATTGCCGTATTACAAGTTTGTTATTTTTCCTGGGAACTTGGCCACATATAATGACACAATGCGAAGGTTTCCCAATTTTTTGATTTTTTTGAATTTTTTATGCCCGTTTCAAAATGCGGTCAAAACGGCGGGAATGACCGTTCCTAGCTAGTGGTTGAATCTTGGATTTTTTTTGTGTTTCTCTGATTAAATACGTACTTATGTACCTAGAAATGATTTTTGTAAAAAATAAATAGCAAACTATGATGCAGCAGCAATTCAAATTTGACCCGCTTCCTACTAAATCAACGGAAATTTGTCTTTTTCACGAGAGGTGGATCAAAAATTTGTACAACCAACCCTTTTGTCAATTGTGCACTAAATATGGCCTAGTATTTTAGAAAAATTATTTGTTCCAATTTTGCAACAATTATTTGGGAGGTCCTTCACAAAAAAACCTCCTTTTGGGCACTCATAAAATGGAAAATGGTTTTTTTGTCCAAAGAAAATGAAAACTTCCTTAGGCGACATTGTTAGCCATTCCAATATGCACCCTTGTGCACAATATGAGATCATTTGAACAAACTATGCCATGAATGTGGCCATAAGATTGATCATTTGGCTTGAAAGCCATTGATCTCCACACGTGATAGCTCGTTTCTGAGAACACTTTTTTAAAATAATTGCCGTATTACAAGATTGTTATTTTTCCTGGGAACTTGGCCACATATAATGACACAATGCGAAGGTTTCCCAATTTTTTTTTTGAATTTTTTATGCCCGTTTCAAAATGCGGTCAAAACGGCGGGAATGACCGTTCCTAGCTAGTGGTTGAATCTTGGATTTTTTGGTGTTTCTCTGATTAAATAGGTACTTATGTACCTAGAAATGATTTTTCTAAAAAATAAAGAGCAAACTATGATGCAGCTGCAGTTCAAATTTGACCCGCTTCCTACCGAATCGACGGAAATTTCTCTTTTTCACGAGAGGAGGATCAAAAGTTTTTACACCAAACCATTTGGTCAATTGTGCATTAAATATGGCCTAATATTTTATAAAAATGATTTGGTCCAATTTTGCAACAAATATTTGTGAGGTCCTTCACAAAAAAAACATCCTTTTGGGCACTCAAAAAATAGAAAATGGTTTTTTTGTCCAAAGAAAGTGAAAACTTCCTTAGGCAATATTGTTTGCCATTCCAATATGCACCTTTGTGCACAATATGAGATCATTTGAACAAACTATGCCATGAATGTGGCCATAAGATTGATCATTTGGCTTGAAAGCCATTGATCTCCACATGTGATAGCTCGTTTCTGAGAACACTTTTTTAAAATAATTGCCGTATTATATGTTTGTTATTTTTCCTGGGAACTTGGCCACATATAATGACACAATGCGAAGGTTTCCCAATTTTTTGATTTTTTTTGAATTTTTTATGCCCATTTCAAAATGCGGTCAAAACGGCAGGAATGACCATTCCTAGCTAGTGGTTGAATCTTGGATTTTTTTGGTGTTTCTCTGATTAAATAGGTACTTATGTACCTAGAAATGATTTTTGTAAAAAATAAAGAGCAAACTATGATGCAGCTGCAGTTCAAATTTGACCCGCTTAATACTAAATCGACAGAAATTTGTCTTTTTCACGAGAGGAGGATCAAAACTTTTTACACCAAACCATTTGGTCAATTGTGCATTAAATATGGCCTAATATTTTAGAAAAATGATTTGGTCCAATTTTGCAACAAATATTTGTGAGGTCCTTCACAAAAAAAACCTCCTTTTGGGCACTCGAAAAATAGAAAATGGTTTTTTCGTCCAAAGAAAGTGAAAACTTCCTTAGGCAATATTGTTTGCCATTCCAATATGCACCTTTGTGCACAATATGAGATCATTTGAACAAACTATGCCATGAATGTGGCCATAAGATTGATCATTTGGCATGAAAGCCATTGATCTCCACATGTGATAGCTCGTTTCTGAGAACACTTTTTTAAAATAATTGTCTTATTAAAAGTTTACTATTTTTCCTGGGAACTTGGCCACATATAATGACACAATGCGAAGGTTTCCCAATTTTTTGATTTTTTTGAATTTTTTATGCCTGTTTCAAAATGCGGTCAAAACGGCGGGAATGACCGTTCCTAGCTAGTGGTTGAATCTTGGATTTTTTTGGTGTTTCTCTGATTAAATACGTACTTATGTACCTAGAAATGATTTTTGTAAAAAATAAATAGCAAACTATGATGCAGCTGCAGTTCAAATTTGACCCGCTTCCTATCGAATCGACGGAAATTTGTCTTTTTCACGAGAGGAGGATCAAAACTTTTTACACCAAACCATTTGGTCAATTGTGCATTAAATATGGCCTAATATTTTAGAAAAATGATTTGGTCCAATTTTGCAACAAATATTTGTGAGGTCCTTCACAAAAAAAAACCTCCTTTTGGGCACTCGAAAAATAGAAAATGGTTTTTTCGTCCAAAGAAAGTGAAAACTTCCTTAGGCAATATTGTTTGTCATTCCAATATGCACCTTTGTGCACAATATGAGATCATTTGAACAAACTATGCCATGAATGTGGCCATAAGATTGATCATTTGGCTTGAAAGCCATTGATCTCCACATGTGATAGCTCGTTTCTGAGAACACTTTTTTAAAATAATTGCCGTATTACAAGTTTGTTATTTTTCCAGGGAACTTGGCCACATATAATGACACAATGCGAAGGTTTCCCAATTTTTTGATTTTTTTTGAATTTTTTATGCCCGTTTCAAAATGCGGTCAAAACGGCGGGAATGACCATTCCTAGCTAGTGGTTGAATCTTGGATTTTTTTTGGTGTTTCTCTGATTAAATAGGTACTTATGTACCTAGAAATGATTTTTGTAAAAAATAAAGAGCAAACTATGATGCAGCTGCAGTTCAAATTTGACCCGCTTCCTACTGAATCGACAGAAATTTGTCTTTTTCACGAGAGGAGGATCAAAACTTTTTACACCAAACCATTTGGTCAATTGTGCATTAAATATGGCCTAATATTTTATAAAAATGATTTGGTCCAATTTTGCAACAAATATTTGTGAGGTCCTTCACAAAAAAACCCTCCTTTTAGGCACTCGAAAAATGGAAAATGGTTTTTTCGTCCAAAGAAAGTGAAAACTTCCTTAGGCAATATTGTTTGCCATTCCAATATGCACCTTTGTGCACAATATGAGATCATTTGAACAAACTATGCCATGAATGTGGCCATAAGATTGATCATTTGGCTTGAAAGCCATTGATCTCCACATGTGATAGCTCGTTTCTGAGAACACTTTTTTAAAATAATTGTCTTATTAAAAGTTTACTATTTTTCCTGGGAACTTGGCCACATATAATGACACAATGCGAAGGTTTCCCAATTTTTTGATTTTTTTGAATTTTTTATGCCCGTTTCAAAATGCGGTCAAAACGGCGGGAATGACCGTTCCTAGCTAGTGGTTGAATCTTGGATTTTTTTTGGTGTTTCTCTGATTAAATACGTACTTATGTACCTAGAAATGATTTTTGTAAAAAATAAATAGCAAAGTATGATGCAGCAGCAATTCAAATTTGACCCGCTTCCTACTCAATCAGCAGAAATTTGTCTTTTTCACGAGAGGTGGATCAAAAATTTGTACAACCAACCATTTTGTCAATTGTGCACTAAATATGTCCTAGTATTTTAGAAAAATTATTTGGTCCAATTTTGCAACAATTATTTGGGAGGTCCTTCACAAAAAAACCTCCTTTTGGGCACTCAAAAAATGGAAAATTGTTTTTTCGTCCAAAGAAAATGAAAACTTCCTTAGGCAACATTGTTTGCCATTCCAATATGCACCCTTGTGCACAATATGAGATCATTTGAACAAACTATGCCATGAATGTGGCCATAAGATTGATCATTTGGCTTGAAAGTCATTGATCTCCACACGTGATAGCTCGTTTCTGAGAACACTTTTTAAAAATAAGTGCCGTATTACAAGTTTGTTATTTTTCCTGGGAACTTGGCCACATATAATGACACAATGCGAATGTTTCCCAATTTTTTGATTTTTTTTGAATTTTTTATGCCCGTTTCAAAATGCAGTCAAAACGGCGGGAATGACCCTTCCTAGCTAGTGATTGAATCTTGGATTTTTTTGGTGTTTATCTGATTAAATAGGTTCTTATGTACCTAGAAATGATTTTTGTAAAAAATAAAGAGCAAACTATGATGCAGCTGCAGTTCAAATTTGACCCGCTTCCTACTGAATCGATGGAAATTTGTCTTTTTCACGAGAGGAGGATCAAAACTTTTTACACCAAACCATTTGGTCAATTGTGAATTAAATATGGCCTAATATTTTAGAAAAATGATTTGGTCCAATTTTGCAACAAATATTTGTAAGGTCCTTCACAAAAAAAACCTCCTTTTGGGCACTCGAAAAATAGAAAATGGTTTTTTCGTCCAAAGAAAGTGAAAACTTCCTTAGGCAATATTGTTTGCCATTCCAATATGCACCTTTGTGCACAATATGAGATCATTTGAACAAACTATGCCATGAATGTGGCCATAAGATTGATCATTTGGCTTGAAAGCCATTGATCTCCACATGTGATAGCTCGTTTCTGAGAACACTTCTTTAAAATAATTGCCGTATTACAAGTTTGTTATTTTTCCTGGGAACTTGGCCACATATAATGACACAATGCGAAGGTTTCCCAATTTTTTGATTTTTTTTTGAATTTTTTATGCCCGTTTCAAAATGCGGTCAAAACGGCGGGAATGACCGTTCCTAGCTAGTGGTTGAATCTTGGATTTTTTTGGTGTTTCTCTGATTAAATAGGTACTTATGTAGCTAGAAATGATTTTTGTAAAAAATAAAGAGCAAACTATGATGCAGCTGCAGTTCAAATTTGACCCGCTTCCTACTGAATCGACGGAAATTTGTCTTTTTCACGAGAGGAGGATCAAAACTTTTTACACCAAACCATTTGGTCAATTGTGCATTAAATATGGCCTAATATTTTAGAAAAATGATTTGGTCCAATTTTGCAACAAATATTTGTGAGGTCCTTCACAAAAAAAACCTCCTTTTAGGCACTCGAAAAATGGAAAATGGTTTTTTCGTCCAAAGAAAGTGAAAACTTCCTTAGGCAATATTGTTTGCCATTCCAATATGCACCTTTGTGCACAATATGAGATCATTTGAACAAACTATGCCATGAATGTGGCCATAAGATTGATCATTTGGCTTGAAAGCCATTGATCTCCACATGTGATAGCTCGTTTCTGAGAACACTTTTTTAAAATAATTGTCTTATTAAAAGTTTACTACTTTTCGTGGGAACTTGGCCACATATAATGACACAATGCGAAGGTTTCCCAATTTTTTGATTTTTTTGAATTTTTTATGCCCGTTTCAAAATGCGGTCAAAACGGCGGGAATGACCATTCCTAGCTAGTGGTTGAATCTTGGATTTTTTTGGTGTTTCTCTGATTAAATACGTACTTATGTACCTAGAAATGATTTTTCTAAAAAATAAATAGCAAACTATGATGCAGCAGCAATTCAAATTTGACCCGCTTCCTACTCAATCAGCAGAGATTTGTCTTTTTCACGAGAGGTGGATCAAAAATTTGTACAACCAACCATTTTGTCAATTGTGCACTAAATATGTCCTAGTATTTTATAAAAATTATTTGGTCCAATTTTGCAACAATTATTTGGGAGGTCCTTCACAAAAAAACCTCCTTTTGGGCACTCAAAAAATGGAAAATGGTTTTTTCGTCCAAAGAAAATGAAAACTTCCTTAGGCAACATTGTTTGCCATTCCAATATGCACCCTTGTGCACAATATGAGATCATTTGAACAAACTATGCTATGAATGTGGCCATAAGATTGATCATTTGGCTTGAAAGTCATTGATCTCCACACGTGATAGCTCGTTTCTGAGAACACTTTTTTAAAATAAGTGCCGTATTACAAGTTTGTTATTTTTCCTGGGAACTTGGCCACATATAATGACAGAATGCGAAGGTTTCCCAATTTTTTGATTTTTTTTGAATTTTTTATGCCCGTTTCAAAATGCAGTCAAAACGGCGGGAATGACCCTTCCTAGCTAGTGATTGAATCTTGGATTTTTTTGGTGTTTATCTGATTAAATAGGTACTTATGTACCTAGAAATGATTTTTGTAAAAAATAAAGAGCAAACTATGATGCAGCTGCAGTTCAAATTTGACCCGCTTCCTACTGAATCGACGGAAATTTGTCTTTTGCACGAGAGGAGGATCAAAACTTTTTACACCAAACCATTTGGTCAATTGTGCATTAAATATGGCCTAATATTTTAGAAAAATGATTTGGTCCAATTTTGCAACAAATATTTGTAAGGTCCTTCACAAAAAAAACCTCCTTTTGGGCACTCGAAAAATAGAAAATGGTTTTTTCGTCCAAAGAAAGTGAAAACTTCCTTAGGCAATATTGTTTGCCATTCCAATATGCACCTTTGTGCACAATATGAGATCATTTGAACAAACTATGCCATGAATGTGGCCATAAGATTGATCATTTGGCTTGAAAGCCATTGATCTCCACATGTGATAGCTCGTTTCTGAGAACACTTTTTTAAAATAATTGCCGTATTACAAGTTTGTTATTTTTCCTGGGAACTTGGCCACATATAATGACACAATGCGAAGGTTTCCCAATTTTTTGATTTTTTTTGAATTTTTTATGCCCGTTTCAAAATGCGGTCAAAACGGCGGGAATGACCGTTCCTAGCTACTGGTTGAATCTTGGATTTTTTTGGTGTTTCTCTGATTAAATACGTACTTATGTACCTAGAAATGATTTTTGTAAAAAATAAATAGCAAACTATGATGCAGCAGCAATTCAAATTTGACCCGCTTCCTACTCAATCAACAGAAATTTGTCTTTTTCACGATAGGTGGATCAAAAATTTGTACAACCAACCATTTTGTCAATTGTGCACTAAATATGTCCTAGTATTTTAGAAAAATTATTTGGTCCAATTTTGCAACAATTATTTGGGAGGTCCTTCACAAAAAAACCTCCTTTTGGGCACTCAAAAAATGGAAAATGGTTTTTTCGTCCAAAGAAAATGAAAACTTCCTTAGGCAACATTGTTTGCCATTCCAATATGCACCCTTGTGCACAATATGAGATCATTTGAACAAACTATGCCATGAATGTGGCCATAAGATTGATCATTTGGCTTGAAAGTCATTGATCTCCACACGTGATAGCTCGTTTCTGAGAACACTTTTTTAAAATAAGTGCCGTATTACAAGTTTGTTATTTTTCCTGGGAACTTGGCCACATATAATGACACAATGCGAAGGTTTCCCAATTTTTTGATTTTTTTTGAATTTTTTATGCCCGTTTCAAAATGCAGTCAAAACGGCGGGAATGACCCTTCCTAGCTAGTGATTGAATCTTGGATTTTTTTGGTGTTTCTCTGATTAAATAGGTACTTATGTACCTAGAAATGATTTTTGTAAAAAATAAAGAGCAAACTCTGATGCAGCTGCAGTTCAAATTTGACCCGCTTCCTACTGAATCGACGGAAATTTGTCTTTTTCACGAGAGGAGGATCAAAACTTTTTACACCAAACCATTTGGTCAATTGTGCATTAAATATGGCCTAATATTTTAGAAAAATGATTTGGTCCAATTTTGCAACAAATATTTGTGAGGTCCTTCACAAAAAAACCCTCCTTTTGGGCACTCGAAAAATAGAAAATGGTTTTTTCGTCCAAAGAAAGTGAAAACTTCCTTAGGCAATATTGTTTGCCATTCCAATATGCACCTTTGTGCACAATATGAGATCATTTGAACAAACTATGCCATGAATGTGGCCATAAGATTGATCATTTGGCTTGAAAGCCATTGATCTCCACATGTGATAGCTCGTTTCTGAGAACACTTTTTTAAAACAATTGTTGTATTACAAGTTTGTTCTTTTTCCTGGGAACTTGGCCACATATAATGACACAATGCGAAGGTTTCCCAATTTTTTGATTTTTTTTGAATTTTTTATGCCCGTTTCAAAATGCGGTCAAAACGGCGGGAATGACCGTTCCTAGCTAGTGGTTGAATCTTGGATTTTTTTGGTGTTTATCTGATTAAATAGGTACTTATGTACCTAGAAATGATTTTTGTAAAAAATAAAGAGCAAACTATGATGCAGCTGCAGTTCAAATTTGACCCGCTTCCTACTGAATCGACGGAAATTTCTCTTTTTCACGAGAGGAGGATCAAAACTTTTTACACCAAACCATTTGGTCAATTGTGCATTAAATATGGCGTAATATTTTAGAAAAATGATTTGGTCCAATTTTGCAACAAATATTTGTGAGGTCCTTCACAAAAAAAACCTCCTTTTAGGCACTCGAAAAATGGAAAATGGTTTTTTCGTCCAAAGAAAGTGAAAACTTCCTTAGGCAATATTGTTTGCCATTACAATATGCACCTTTGTGCACAATATGAGATCATTTGAACAAACTATGCCATGAATGTGGCCATAAGATTGATCATTTGGCTTGAAAGCCATTGATCTCCACATGTGATAGCTCGTTTCTGAGAACACTTTTTTAAAATAATTGTCTTATTAAAAGTTTACTACTTTTCCTGGGAACTTGGCCACATATAATGACACAATGCGAAGGTTTCCCAATTTTTTGATTTTTTTGAATTTTTTATGCCCGTTTCAAAATGCGGTCAAAACGGCGGGAATGACCGTTCGTAGCTAGTGGTTGAATCTTGGATTTTTTTGGTGTTTCTTTGATTAAATACGTACTTATGTACCTAGAAATGATTTTTGTAAAAAATAAATAGCAAACTATGATGCAGCAGCAATTCAAATTTGACCCGCTTCCTACTCAATCAGTAGAAATTTGTCTTTTTCACGAGAGGTGGATCAAAAATTTGTACAACCAACCATTTTGTCAATTGTGCACTAAATATGTCCTAGTATTTTAGAAAAATTATTTGGTCCAATTTTGCAACAATTATTTGGGAGGTCCTTCACAAAAAAACCTCCTTTTGGGCACTCAAAAAATGGAAAATGGTTTTTTCGTCCAAAGAAAATGAAAACTTCCTTAGGCAACATTGTTTGCCATTCCAATATGCACCCTTGTGCACAATATGAGATCATTTGAACAAACTATGCCATGAATGTGGCCATAAGATTGATCATTTGGCTTGAAAGTCATTGATCTCCACACGTGATAGCTCGTTTCTGAGAACACTTTTTTAAAATAAGTGCCGTATTACAAGTTTGTTATTTTTCCTGGGAACTTGGCCACATATAATGACACAATGCGAAGGTTTCCCAATTTTTTGATTTTTTTTGAATTTTTTATGCCCGTTTCAAAATGCAGTCAAAACGGCGGGAATGACCCTTCCTAGCTAGTGATTGAATCTTGGATTTTTTTGGTGTTTATCTGATTAAATAGGTACTTATGTACCTAGAAATTATTTTCGTAAAAAATAAAGAGCAAACTATGATGCAGCTGCAGTTCAAATTTGACCCGCTTCCTACTGAATCGACGGAAATTTGTCTTTTTCACGAGAGGAGGATCAAAACTTTTTACACCAAACCATTTGGTCAATTGTGCATTAAATATGGCCTAATATTTTAGAAAAATGATTTGGTCCAATTTTGCAACAAATATTTGTGAGGTCCTTCACAAAAAAAACCTCCTTTTAGGCACTCGAAAAATGGAAAATGGTTTTTTCGTCCAAAGAAAGTGAAAACTTCCTTAGGCAATATTGTTTGCCATTCCAATATGCACCTTTGTGCACAATATGAGATCATTTGAACAAACTATGCCATGAATGTGGCCATAAGATTGATCATTTGGCTTGAAAGCCATTGATCTCCACATGTGATAGCTCGTTTCTGAGAACACTTTTTTAAAATAATTGTCTTATTAAAAGTTTACTACTTTTCCTGGGAACTTGGCCACATATAATGACACAATGCGAAGGTTTCCCAATTTTTTGATTTTTTTTGAATTTTTTATGCCCGTTTCAAAATGCGGTCAAAACGGCGGGAATGACCGTTCCTAGCTAGTGGTTGAATCTTGGATTTTTTGGTGTTTCTCTGATTAAATAGGTACTTATGTACCTAGAAATGATTTTTGTAAAAAATAAATAGCAAACTATGATGCAGCAGGAGTTCAAATTTGACCCGCTTCCTACTGAATCGACGGAAATTTGTCTTTTTCACGAGAGGAGGATCAAAACTTTTTACACCAAACAATTTGGTCAATTGTGCATTAAATATGGCCTAATATTTTAGAAAAATTATTTGGTCCAATTTTGCAACAATTATTTGGGAGGTCCTTCACAAAAAAACCTCCTTTTGGGCATTCAAAAAATGGAAAATGGTTTTTTCGTCCAAAGAAAATGAAAACTTCCTTAGGCAACATTGTTTGCCATTCCAATATGCACCCTTGTGCACAATATGAGATCATTTGAACAAACTATGCCATGAATGTGGCCATAAGATTGATCATTTGGCTTGAAAGTCATTGATCTCCACACGTGATAGCTCGTTTCTGAGAACACTTTTTTAAAATAAGTGCCGTATTACAAGTTTGTTATTTTTCCTGGGAACTTGGCCACATATAATGACACAATGCGAAGGTTTCCCAATTTTTTGATTTTTTTGAATTTTTTATGCCCGTTTCAAAATGCGGTCAAAACGGCGGGAATGACCGTTCCTAGCTAGTGGTTGAATCTTGGATTTTTTTTGGTGTTTCTCTGATTAAATAGGTACTTATGTACCTAGAAATGATTTTTGTAAAAAATAAAGAGCAAACTCTGATGCAGCTGCAGTTCAAATTTGACCCGCTTCCTACTGAATCGACGGAAATTTGTCTTTTTCACGAGAGGAGGATCAAAACTTTTTACACCAAACCATTTGGTCAATTGTGCATTAAATATGGCCTAATATTTTAGAAAAATGATTTGGTCCAATTTTGCAACAAATATTTGTGAGGTCCTTCACAAAAAAAACCTCCTTTTAGGCACTCGAAAAATAGAAAATGGTTTTTTCGTCCAAAGAAAGTGAAAACTTCCTTAGGCAATATTGTTTGCCATTCCAATATGCACCTTTGTGCATAATATGAGATCATTTGAACAAACTATGCCATGAATGTGGCCATAAGATTGATCATTTGGCTTGAAAGCCATTGATCTCCACACGTGATAGCTCGTTTCTGAGAACACTTTTTTAAAATAATTGTCTTATTAAAAGTTTACTATTTTTCCTGGGAACTTGGCCACATATAATGACACAATGCGAAGGTTTCCCAATTTTTTGATTTTTTTTGAATTTTTTATGCCCGTTTCAAAATGCGGTCAAAACGGCGGGAATGACCGTTCCTAGCTAGTGGTTGAATCTTGGATTTTTTGGTGTTTCTCTGATTAAATAGGTACTTATGTACCTAGAAATGATTTTTGTAAAAAATAAAGAGCAAACTCTGATGCAGCTGCAGTTCAAATTTGACCCGCTTCCTACTGAATCGACGGAAATTTGTCTTTTTCACGAGAGGAGGATCAAAACTTTTTACACCAAACAATTTGGTCAATTGTGCATTAAATATGGCCTAATATTTTAGAAAAAATGATTTGGTCCAATTTTGCAACAAATATTTGTGAGGTCCTTCACAAAAAAACCCTCCTTTTGGGCACTCGAAAAATAGAAAATGGTTTTTTCGTCCAAAGAAAGTGAAAACTTCCTTAGGCAATATTGTTTGCCATTCCAATATGCATCTCTGTGCACAATATGAGATCATTTGAACAAACTATGCCATGAATGTGGCCATAAGATTGATCATTTGGCTTGAAAGCCATTGATCTCCACATGTGATAGCTCGTTTCTGAGAACACTGTTTTAAAACAATTGTCGTATTACAAGTTTGTTATTTTTCCTGGGAACTTGGCCACATATAATGACACAATGCGAAGGTTTCCCAATTTTTTGATTTTTTTGAATTTTTTATGCCCGTTTCAAAATGCGGTCAAAACGGCGGGAATGACCGTTCCTAGCTAGTGGTTGAATCTTGGATTTTTTTTGGTGTTTCTCTGATTAAATAGGTACTTATGTACCTAGAAATGATTTTTGTAAAAAATAAAGAGCAAACTATGATGCAGCTGCAGTTCAAATTTGACCCGCTTCCTACTGAATCGACGGAAATTTGTCTTTTTCACGAGAGGAGGATCAAAACTTTTTACACCAAACCATTTGGTCAATTTGCATTAAATATGGCCTAATATTTTAGAAAAATAATTTGGTCCAATTTTGCAACAAATATTTGTGAGGTCCTTCACAAAAAAAACCTCCTTTTAGGCACTCGAAAAATGGAAAATGGTTTTTTCGTCCAAAGAAAGTGAAAACTTCCTTAGGCAATATTGTTTGCCATTCCAATATGCACCTTTGTGCATAATATGAGATCATTTGAACAAACTATGCCATGAATGTGGCCATAAGATTGATCATTTGGCTTGAAAGCCATTGATCTCCACACGTGATAGCTCGTTTCTGAGAACACTTTTTTAAAATAATTGTCTTATTAAAAGTTTACTATTTTTCCTGGGAACTTGGCCACATATAATGACACAATGCGAAGGTTTCCCAATTTTTTGATTTTTTTGAATTTTTTATGCCCGTTTCAAAATGCGATCAAAACGGCGGGAATGACCGTTCCTAGCTAGTGGTTGAATCTTGGATTTTTTTTGGTGTTTCTCTGATTAAATACGTACTTATGTACCTAGAAATGATTTTTGTAAAAAATAAATAGCAAACTATGATGCAGCAGCACTTCAAATTTGACCCGCTTCCTACTGAATCAGCAGAAATTTGTCTTTTTCACGAGAGGTGGATCAAAAATTTGTACAACCAACCATTTTGTCAATTGTGCACTAAATATGGCCTAGTATTTTAGAAAAATTATTTGGTCCAATTTTGCAACAATTATTTGGGAGGTCCTTCACAAAAAAACCTCCTTTTGGGCACTCAAAAAATGGAAAATGGTTTTTTCGTCCAAAGAAAGTGAAAACTTCCTTAGGCAATATTGTTTGCCATTCCAATATGCACCCTTGTGCACAATATGAGATCATTTGAACAAACTATGCCATGAATGTGGCCATAAGATTGATCATTTGGCTTGAAAGCCATTGATCTCCACACGTGATAGCTCGTTTCTGAGAACACTTTTTTAAAATAATTGCCGTATTACAAGTTTGTTATTTTTCCTGGGAACTTGGCCACATATAATGACACAATGCGAAGGTTTCCCAATTTTTTGATTTTTTTTGAATTTTTTATGCCCGTTTCAAAATGCGGTCAAAACGGCGGGAATGACCGTTCCTAGCTAGTGGTTGAATCTTGGATTTTTTTGGTGTTTCTCTGATTAAATACGTACTTATGTACCTAGAAATGATTTTTGTAAAAAATAAAGAGCAAACTATGATGCAGCTGCAGTTCAAATTTGACCCGCTTCCTACTGAATCGACGGAAATTTGTCTTTTCACGAGAGGAGGATCAAAACTTTTTACACCAAACCATTTGGTCAATTGTGCATTAAATATGGCCTAATATTTTAGAAAAATAATTTGGTCCAATTTTGCAACAAATATTTGTGAGGTCCTTCACAAAAAAAACCTC
Organism: Triticum aestivum; assembly: GCF_018294505.1. NCBI lineage: Eukaryota > Viridiplantae > Streptophyta > Magnoliopsida > Poales > Poaceae > Triticum > Triticum aestivum. The sequence continues at coordinate 11,683,414 of NC_057794.1, forward strand.
CTTTTAGGCACTCGAAAAATGGAAAATGGTTTTTTCGTCCAAAGAAAGTGAAAACTTCCTTAGGCAATATTGTTTGCCATTCCAATATGCACCTTTGTGCATAATATGAGATCATTTGAACAAACTATGCCATGAATGTGGCCATAAGATTGATCATTTGGCTTGAAAGCCATTGATCTCCACACGTGATAGCTCGTTTCTGAGAACACTTTTTTAAAACAATTGTCTTATTAAAAGTTTACTATTTTTCCTGGGAACTTGGCCACATATAATGACACAATGCGAAGGTTTCCCAATTTTTTGATTTTTTTTGAATTTTTTATGCCCGTTTCAAAATGCGGTCAAAACGACGGGAATGACCGTTCCTAGCTAGTGGTTGAATCTTGGATTTTTTTTGGTGTTTATCTGATTAAATAGGTACTTATGTACCTAGAAATGATTTTTGTAAAAAATAAATAGCAAACTATGATGCAGCAACACTTCAAATTTGACCCGCTTCCTACTGAATCAGCAGAAATTTGTCTTTTTCACGAGAGGTGGATCAAAAATTTGTACAACCAACCATTTTGTCAATTGTGCACTAAATATGGCCTAGTATTTTAGAAAAATTATTTGGTCCAATTTTGCAACAATTATTTGGGAGGTCCTTCACAAAAAAACCTCCTTTTGGGCACTCAAAAAATGGAAAATGGTTTTTTCGTCCAAAGAAAGTAAAAACTTCCTTAGGCAATATTGTTTGCCATTCCAATATGCACCCTTGTGCACAATATGAGATCATTTGAACAAACTATGCCATGAATGTGGCCATAAGATTGATCATTTGGCTTGAAAGCCATTGATCTCCACACGTGATAGCTCGTTTCTGAGAACACTTTTTTAAAATAATTGCCGTATTACAAGTTTGTTATTTTTCCTGGGAACTTGGCCACATATAATGACACAATGCGAAGGTTTCCCAATTTTTTGATTTTTTTTGAATTTTTTATGCCCGTTTCAAAATGCGGTCAAAACGGCGGGAATGACCGTTCCTAGCTAGTGGTTGAATCTTGGATTTTTTTGGTGTTTCTCTGATTAAATACGTACTTATGTACCTAGAAATGATTTTTGTAAAAAATAAAGAGCAAACTATGATGCAGCTGCAGTTCAAATTTGACCCGCTTCCTACTGAATCGACGGAAATTTGTCTTTTCACGAGAGGAGGATCAAAACTTTTTACACCAAACCATTTGGTCAATTGTGCATTAAATATGGCCTAATATTTTAGAAAAATAATTTGGTCCAATTTTGCAACAAATATTTGTGAGGTCCTTCACAAAAAAAACCTCCTTTTAGGCACTCGAAAAATGGAAAATGGTTTTTTCGTCCAAAGAAAGTGAAAACTTCCTTAGGCAATATTGTTTGCCATTCCAATATGCACCTTTGTGCATAATATGAGATCATTTGAACAAACTATGCCATGAATGTGGCCATAAGATTGATCATTTGGCTTGAAAGCCATTGATCTCCACACGTGATAGCTCGTTTCTGAGAACACTTTTTTAAAACAATTGTCTTATTAAAAGTTTACTATTTTTCCTGGGAACTTGGCCACATATAATGACACAATGCGAAGGTTTCCCAATTTTTTGATTTTTTTTGAATTTTTTATGCCCGTTTCAAAATGCGGTCAAAACGACGGGAATGACCGTTCCTAGCTAGTGGTTGAATCTTGGATTTTTTTTGGTGTTTATCTGATTAAATAGGTACTTATGTACCTAGAAATGATTTTTGTAAAAAATAAATAGCAAACTATGATGCAGCAACACTTCAAATTTGACCCGCTTCCTACTGAATCAGCAGAAATTTGTCTTTTTCACGAGAGGTGGATCAAAAATTTGTACAACCAACCATTTTGTCAATTGTGCACTAAATATGGCCTAGTATTTTAGAAAAATTATTTGGTCCAATTTTGCAACAATTATTTGGGAGGTCCTTCACAAAAAAACCTCCTTTTGGGCACTCAAAAAATGGAAAAGGGTTTTTTCGTCCAAAGAAAGTGAAAACTTCCTTAGGCAATATTGTTTGCCATTCCAATATGCACCCTTGTGCACAATATGAGATCATTTGAACAAACTATGCCATGAATGTGGCCATAAGATTGATCATTTGGCTTGAAAGCCATTGATCTCCACACGTGATAGCTCGTTTCTGAGAACACTTTTTTAAAATAATTGCCATATTACAAGTTTGTTATTTTTCCTGGGAACTTGGCCACATATAATGACACAATGCGAAGGTTTCCCAATTTTTTGATTTTTTTTGAATTTTTTATGCCCGTTTCAAAATGCGGTCAAAACGGCGGGAATGACCGTTCCTAGCTAGTGGTTGAATCTTGGATTTTTTTGGTGTTTCTCTGATTAAATACGTACTTATGTACCTAGAAATGATTTTTGTAAAAAATAAAGAGCAAACTATGATGCAGCTGCAGTTCAAATTTGACCCGCTTCCTACTGAATCGACGGAAATTTGTCTTTTCACGAGAGGAGGATCAAAACTTTTTACACCAAACCATTTGGTCAATTGTGCATTAAATATGGCCTAATATTTTAGAAAAATAATTTGGTCCAATTTTGCAACAAATATTTGTGAGGTCCTTCACAAAAAAAACCTCCTTTTAGGCACTCGAAAAATGGAAAATGGTTTTTTCGTCCAAAGAAAGTGAAAACTTCCTTAGGCAATATTGTTTGCCATTCCAATATGCACCTTTGTGCATAATATGAGATCATTTGAACAAACTATGCCATGAATGTGGCCATAAGATTGATCATTTGGCTTGAAAGCCATTGATCTCCACACGTGATAGCTCGTTTCTGAGAACACTTTTTTAAAACAATTGTCTTATTAAAAGTTTACTATTTTTCCTGGGAACTTGGCCACATATAATGACACAATGCGAAGGTTTCCCAATTTTTTGATTTTTTTTGAATTTTTTATGCCCGTTTCAAAATGCGGTCAAAACGACGGGAATGACCGTTCCTAGCTAGTGGTTGAATCTTGGATTTTTTTTGGTGTTTATCTGATTAAATAGGTACTTATGTACCTAGAAATGATTTTTGTAAAAAATAAAGAGCAAACTATGATGCAGCTGCAGTTCAAATTTGACCCGCTTCCTACTGAATCGACGGAAATTTGTCTTTTCACGAGAGGAGGATCAAAACTTTTTACACCAAACCATTTGGTCAATTGTGCATTAAATATGGCCTAATATTTTAGAAAAATGATTTGGTCCAATTTTGCAACAAATATTTGTAAGGTCCTTCACAAAAAAAACCTCCTTTTGGGCACTCGAAAAATAGAAAATGGTTTTTTCGTCCAAAGAAAGTGAAAACTTCCTTAGGCAATATTGTTTGCCATTCTAATATGCACCTTTGTGCACAATATGAGATCATTTGAACAAACTATGCCATGAATGTGGCCATAAGATTGATCATTTGGCTTGAAAGCCATTGATCTCCACATGTGATAGCTCGTTTCTGAGAACACTTTTTTAAAATAATTGCCGTATTACAAGTTTGTTATTTTTCCTGGGAACTTGGCCACATATAATGACACAATGCGAAGGTTTCCCAATTTTTTGATTTTTTTTGAATTTTTTATGCCCGTTTCAAAATGCGGTCAAAACGGCGGGAATGACCGTTCCTAGCTAGTGGTTGAATCTTGGATTTTTTTGGTGTTTCTCTGATTAAATACGTACTTATGTACCTAGAAATGATTTTTGTAAAAAATAAAGAGCAAACTATGATGCAGCTGCAGTTCAAATTTGACCCGCTTCCTACTGAATCGACGGAAATTTGTCTTTTCACGAGAGGAGGATCAAAACTTTTTACACCAAACCATTTGGTCAATTGTGCATTAAATATGGCCTAATATTTTAGAAAAATAATTTGGTCCAATTTTGCAACAAATATTTGTGAGGTCCTTCACAAAAAAAACCTCCTTTTAGGCACTCGAAAA
>NC_057794.1:11689043-11690260 GCF_018294505.1 Triticum aestivum
TTTCAAAATGCGGTCAAAACGGCGGGAATGACCGTTCCTTGCTAGTGATTGAATCTTGGATTTTTTGGTGTTTCTCTGATTAAATAGGTACTTATGTACCTAGAAATGATTTTTGTAAAAAATAAAGAGCAAACTATGATGCAGCTGCAGTTCAAATTTGACCCGCTTCCTACTGAATCGACGGAAATTTGTCTTTTTCACGAGAGGAGGATCAAAACTTTTTACACCAAACCATTTGGTAAATTGTGCATTAAATATGGCCTAATATTTTATAAAAATGATTTGGTCCAATTTTGCAAAAAATATTTGTGAGGTCCTTCACAAAAAAAACCTCCTTTTGGGCACTCGAAAAATAGAAAATGGTTTTTTCGTCCAAAGAAAGTGAAAACTTCCTTAGGCAATATTGTTTGCCATTCCAATATGCACCTTTGTGCACAATATGAGATCATTTGAAAAAACTATGCCATGAATGTGTCCATAAGATTGATCATTTTGCTTGAAAGCCATTGATCTCCACATGTGATAGCTCGTTTCTGAGAACACTTTTTTAAAATAGTTGCCGTATTACAAGTTTGTTATTTTTCCTGGGAACTTGGCCACATATAATGACACAATGTGAAGGTTTCCCAATTTTTTGATTTTTTTTGACTTTTTTATGCCCGTTTCAAAATGCGGTCAAAACGGCGGGAATGACCGTTCCTTGCTAGTGATTGAATCTTGGATTTTTTGGTGTTTCTCTGATTAAATAGGTACTTATGTACCTAGAAATGATTTTTGTAAAAAATAAAGAGCAAACTATGATGCAGCTGCAGTTCAAATTTGACCCGCTTCCTACTGAATCGACGGAAATTTGTCTTTTTCACGAGAGGAGGATCAAAACTTTTTACACCAAACCATTTGGTAAATTGTGCATTAAATATGGCCTAATATTTTATAAAAATGATTTGGTCCAATTTTGCAAAAAATATTTGTGAGGTCCTTCACAAAAAAAACCTCCTTTTGGGCACTCGAAAAATAGAAAATGGTTTTTTCGTCCAAAGAAAGTGAAAACTTCCTTAGGCAATATTGTTTGCCATTCCAATATGCACCTTTGTGCACAATATGAGATCATTTGAAAAAACTATGCCATGAATGTGTCCATAAGATTGATCATTTTGCTTGAAAGCCATTGATCTCCACATGTGATAGCTCGTTTCTGAGAACACTTTTTTAAAATA
>NC_057794.1:11690270-11902224 GCF_018294505.1 Triticum aestivum
AAAATGGAAAATGGTTTTTTCGTCCAAAGAAAGTGAAAACTTCCTTAGGCAATATTGTTTGCCATTCCAATATGCACCTTTGTGCATAATATGAGATCATTTGAACAAACTATGCCATGAATGTGGCCATAAGATTGATCATTTGGCTTGAAAGCCATTGATCTCCACACGTGATAGCTCGTTTCTGAGAACACTTTTTTAAAATAATTGTCTTATTAAAAGTTTACTATTTTTCCTGGGAACTTGGCCACATATAATGACACAATGCGAAGGTTTCCCAATTTTTTGATTTTTTTGAATTTTTTATGCCCGTTTCAAAATGCGATCAAAACGGCGGGAATGACCGTTCCTAGCTAGTGGTTGAATCTTGGATTTTTTTTGGTGTTTCTCTGATTAAATACGTACTTATGTACCTAGAAATGATTTTTGTAAAAAATAAATAGCAAACTATGATGCAGCAGCAATTCAAATTTGACCCGCTTCCTACTGAATCAGCAGAAATTTGTCTTTTTCACGAGAGGTGGATCAAAAATTTGTACAACCAACCATTTTGTCAATTGTGCACTAAATATGGCCTAGTATTTTAGAAAAATTATTTGGTCCAATTTTGCAACAATTATTTGGGAGGTCCTTCACAAAAAAACCTCCTTTTGGGCACTCAAAAAATGGAAAATGGTTTTTTTGTCCAAAGAAAATGAAAACTTCTTAGGCAACATTGTTTGCCACTCCAATATGCACCCTTGTGCACAATATGAGATCATTTGAACAAATTATGCCATGAATGTGGCCATAAGATTGATCATTTGGCTTGAAAGCCATTGATCTCCACACGTGATAGCTCGTTTCTGAGAACACTTTTTTAAAATAGTTGCCGTATTACAAGTTTGTTATTTTTCCTGGGAACTTGGCCACATATAATGACACAATGTGAAGGTTTCCCAATTTTTTGATTTTTTTTGAATTTTTTATGCCCATTTCAAAATGCGGTCAAAACGGCGGGAATGACCGTTCCTTGCTAGTGATTGAATCTTGGATTTTTTGGTGTTTCTCTGATTAAATAGGTACTTATGTACCTAGAAATGATTTTTGTAAAAAATAAAGAGCAAACTATGATGCAGCTGCAGTTCAAATTTGACCCGCTTCCTACTGAATCGACGGAAATTTGTCTTTTTCACGAGAGGAGGATCAAAACTTTTTACACCAAACCATTTGGTAAATTGTGCATTAAATATGGCCTAATATTTTATAAAAATGATTTGGTCCAATTTTGCAAAAAATATTTGTGAGGTCCTTCACAAAAAAAACCTCCTTTTGGGCACTCGAAAAATAGAAAATGGTTTTTTCGTCCAAAGAAAGTGAAAACTTCCTTAGGCAATATTGTTTGCCATTCCAATATGCACCTTTGTGCACAATATGAGATCATTTGAAAAAACTATGCCATGAATGTGTCCATAAGATTGATCATTTTGCTTGAAAGCCATTGATCTCCACATGTGATAGCTCGTTTCTGAGAACACTTTTTTAAAATAATTGCCGTATTGCAAGTTTGTTATTTTTCCTGGGAACTTGGCCACATATAATGACACAATGCGAAGGTTTCCCAATTTTTTGATTTTTTTTGAATTTTTTATGCCCGTTTCAAAATGCGGTCAAAACGACGGGAATGACCGTTCCTAGCTAGTGGTTGAATCTTGAATTTTTTTTGGTGTTTCTCTGATTAAATAGGTACTTATGTACCTAGAAATGATTTTTGTAAAAAATAAAGAGCAAACTATGATGCAGCTGCAGTTCAAATTTGACCCGCTTCCTACTGAATCGACGGAAATTTGTCTTTTTCACGAGAGGAGGATCAAAACTTTTTACACCAAACCATTTGGTCAATTGTGCATTAAATATGGCCTAATATTTTAGAAAAATGATTTGGTCCAATTTTGCACCAAATATTTGTGAGGTCCTTCACAAAAAAACCCTCCTTTTGGGCACTCGAAAAATAGAAAATTGTTTTTTCGTCCAAAGAAAGTGAAAACTTCCTTAGGCAATATTGTTTGCCATTCCAATATGCACCTTTGTGCAAAATATGAGATCATTTGAACAAACTATGCCATGAATGTGGGCATAAGATTGATCATTTGGCTTGAAAGCCATTGATCTCCACATGTGATAGCTCGTTTCTGAGAACACTTTTTTAAAATAATTGTCGTATTACAAGTTTGTTATTTTTCCTGGGAACTTGGCCACATATAATGACACAATGCGAAGGTTTCCCAATTTTTTGATTTTCTTTGAATTTTTATGCCCGTTTCAAAATGCGGTCAAAACGGCGGGAATGACCGTTCCTAGCTAGTGGTTGAATCTTGGATTTTTTTGGTGTTTCTCTGATTAAATAGGTACTTATGTACCTAGAAATGATTTTTGGAAAAAATAAAGAGCAAACTATGATGCAGCTGCAGTTCAAATTTGACCCGCTTCCTACTAAATCGACGGAAATTTGTCTTTTTCACGAGAGGAGGATCAAAACTTTTTACACCAAACCATTTGGTAAATTTGCATTAAATATGGCCTAATATTTTAGAAAAATGATTTGGTCCAATTTTGCAACAAATATTTGTGAGGTCCTTCACAAAAAAAACCTCCTTTTAGGCACTCGAAAAATGGAAAATGGTTTTTTCGTCCAAAGAATGTGAAAACTTCCTTAGGCAATATTGTTTGCATTCCAATATGCACCTTTGTGCATAATATGAGATCATTTGAACAAACTATGCCATGAATGTGGCCATAAGATTGATCATTTGGCTTGAAAGCCATTGATCTCCACACGTGATAGCTCGTTTCTGAGAACACTTTTTTAAAATAATTGTCTTATTAAAAGTTTACTATTTTTCCTGGGAACTTGGCCACATATAATGACACAATGCGAAGGTTTCCCAATTTTTTGATTTTTTTGAATTTTTTATGCCCGTTTCAAAATGCGATCAAAACGGCGGGAATGACCGTTCCTAGCTAGTGGTTGAATCTTGGATTTTTTTGGTGTTTCTCTGATTAAATACGTACTTATGTACCTAGAAATGATTTTTGTAAAAAATAAATAGCAAACTATGATGCAGCAGCAATTCAAATTTGACCCGCTTCCTACTGAATCAGCAGAAATTTGTCTTTTTCACGAGAGGTGGATCAAAAATTTGTACAACCAACCATTTTGTCAATTGTGCACTAAATATGGCCTAGTATTTTAGAAAAATTATTTGGTCCAATTTTGCAACAATTATTTGGGAGGTCCTTCAGAAAAAAACCTCCTTTTGGGCACTCAAAAAATGGAAAATGGTTTTTTTGTCCAAAGAAAATGAAAACTTCCTTAGGCAACATTGTTTGCCACTCCAATATGCACCCTTGTGCACAATATGAGATCATTTGAACAAACTATGCCATGAATGTGGCCATAAGATTGATCATTTGGCTTGAAAGCCATTGATCTCCACACGTGATAGCTCGTTTCTGAGAACACTTTTTTAAAATAGTTGCCGTATTACAAGTTTGTTATTTTTCCTGGGAACTTGGCCACATATAATGACACAATGTGAAGGTTTCCCAATTTTTTGATTTTTTTTGAATTTTTTATGCCCGTTTCAAAATGCGGTCAAAACGGCGGGAATGACCGTTCCTTGCTAGTGATTGAATCTTGGATTTTTTGGTGTTTCTCTGATTAAATAGGTACTTATGTACCTAGAAATGATTTTTGTAAAAAATAAAGAGCAAACTATGATGCAGCTGCAGTTCAAATTTGACCCGCTTCCTACTGAATCGACGGAAATTTGTCTTTTTCACGAGAGGAGGATCAAAACTTTTTACACCAAACCATTTGGTAAATTGTGCATTAAATATGGCCTAATATTTTATAAAAATGATTTGGTCCAATTTTGCAAAAAATATTTGTGAGGTCCTTCACAAAAAAAACCTCCTTTTGGGCACTCGAAAAATAGAAAATGGTTTTTTCGTCCAAAGAAAGTGAAAACTTCCATAGGCAATATTGTTTGCCATTCCAATATGCACCTTTGTGCACAATATGAGATCATTTGAAAAAACTATGCCATGAATGTGTCCATAAGATTGATCATTTTGCTTGAAAGCCATTGATCTCCACATGTGATAGCTCGTTTCTGAGAACACTTTTTTAAAATAATTGCCGTATTGCAAGTTTGTTATTTTTCCTGGGAACTTGGCCACATATAATGACACAATGCGAAGGTTTCCCAATTTTTTGATTTTTTTTGAATTTTTTATGCCCGTTTCAAAATGCGGTCAAAACGACAGGAATGACCGTTCCTAGCTAGTGGTTGAATCTTGAATTTTTTTTGGTGTTTCTCTGATTAAATAGGTACTTATGTACCTAGAAATGATTTTTGTAAAAAATAAAGAGCAAACTATGATGCAGCTGCAGTTCAAATTTGACCCGCTTCCTACTGAATCGACGGAAATTTGTCTTTTTCACGAGAGGAGGATCAAAACTTTTTACACCAAACCATTTGGTCAATTGTGCATTAAATATGGCCTAATATTTTAGAAAAATGATTTGGTCCAATTTTGCACCAAATATTTGTGAGGTCCTTCACAAAAAAACCCTCCTTTTGGGCACTCGAAAAATAGAAAATGGTTTTTTCGTCCAAAGAAAGTGAAAACTTCCTTAGGCAATATTGTTTGCCATTCCAATATGCACCTTTGTGCAAAATATGAGATCATTTGAACAAACTATGCCATGAATGTGGCCATAAGATTGATCATTTGGCTTGAAAGCCATTGATCTCCACATGTGATAGCTCGTTTCTGAGAACACTTTTTTAAAATAATTGTCGTATTACAAGTTTGTTATTTTTCCTGGGAACTTGGCCACATATAATGACACAATGCGAAGGTTTCCCAATTTTTTGATTTTTTTTGAATTTTTTATGCCCGTTTCAAAATGCGGTCAAAACGGCGGGAATGACCGTTCCTAGCTAGTGGTTGAATCTTGGATTTTTTTTGGTGTTTCTCTGATTAAATAGGTACTTATGTACCTAGAAATGATTTTTGGAAAAACTAAAGAGCAAACTATGATGCAGCTGCAGTTCAAATTTGACCCGCTTCCTACTGAATCGACGGAAATTTGTCTTTTTCACGAGAGGAGGATCAAAACTTTTTACACCAAACCATTTGGTCAATTTGCATTAAATATGGCCTAATATTTTAGAAAAATGATTTGGTCCAATTTTGCAACAAATATTTGTGAGGTCCTTCACAAAAAAAACCTCCTTTTAGGCACTCGAAAAATGGAAAATGGTTTTTTCGTCCAAAGAAACTGAAAACTTCCTTAGGCAATATTGTTTGCCATTCCAATATGCACCTTTGTGCATAATATGAGATCATTTGAACAAACTATGCCATGAATGTGGCCATAAGATTGATCATTTGGCTTGAAAGCCATTGATCTCCACACGTGATAGCTCGTTTCTGAGAACACTTTTTTAAAATAATTGTCTTATTAAAAGTTTACTATTTTTCCTGGGAACTTGGCCACATATAATGACACAATGCGAAGGTTTCCCAATTTTTTGATTTTTTTGAATTTTTTATGCCCGTTTCAAAATGCGATCAAAACGTCGGGAATGACCGTTCCTAGCTAGTGGTTGAATCTTGGATTTTTTTTGGTGTTTCTCTGATTAAATACGTACTTATGTACCTAGAAATGATTTTTGTAAAAAATAAATAGCAAACTATGATGCAGCAGCAATTCAAATTTGACCCGCTTCCTACTGAATCAGCAGAAATTTGTCTTTTTCACGAGAGGTGGATCAAAAATTTGTACAACCAACCATTTTGTCAATTGTGCACTAAATATGGCCTAGTATTTTAGAAAAATTATTTGGTCCAATTTTGCAACAATTATTTGGGAGGTCCTTCACAAAAAAACCTCCTTTTGGGCACTCAAAAAATGGAAAATGGTTTTTTCGTCCAAAGAAAATGAAAACTTCCTTAGGCAACATTGTTTGCCACTCCAATATGCACCCTTGTGCACAATATGAGATCATTTGAACAAACTATGCCATGAATGTGGCCATAAGATTGATCATTTGGCTTGAAAGCCATTGATCTCCACACGTGATAGCTCGTTTCTGAGAACACTTTTTTAAAATAGTTGCCGTATTACAAGTTTGTTATTTTTCCTGGGAACTTGGCCACATATAATGACACAATGCGAAGGTTTCCCAATTTTTTGATTTTTTTTGAATTTTTTATGCCCGTTTCAAAATGCGGTCAAAACGGCGGGAATGACCGTTCCTAGCTAGTGATTGAATCTTGGATTTTTTGGTGTTTCTCTGATTAAATAGGTACTTATGTACCTAGAAATGATTTTTGTAAAAAATAAAGAGCAAACTATGATGCAGCTGCAGTTCAAATTTGACCCGCTTCCTACTGAATCGACGGAAATTTGTCTTTTTCACGAGAGGAGGATCAAAACTTTTTACACCAAACCATTTGGAAAATTGTGCATTAAATATGGCCTAATATTTTAGAAAAATGATTTGGTCCAATTTTGCAAAAAATATTTGTGAGGTCCTTCACAAAAAAAACCTCCTTTTGGGCACTCGAAAAATAGAAAATGGTTTTTTCGTCCAAAGAAAGTGAAAACTTCCTCAGGCAATATTGTTTGCCATTCCAATATGCACCTTTGTGCACAATATGAGATCATTTGAACAAACTATGCCATGAATGTGTCCATAAGATTGATCATTTTGCTTGAAAGCCATTGATCTCCACATGTGATAGCTCGTTTCTGAGAACACTTCTTTAAAATAATTGCCGTATTACAAGTTTGTTATTTTTCCTGGGAACTTGGCCACATATAATGACACAATGCGAAGGTTTCCCAATTTTTTGATTTTTTTTGAATTTTTTATGCCCGTTTCAAAATGCCGTCAAAAGGACGGGAATGACCGTTCCTAGCTAGTGGTTGAATCTTGGATTTTTTTGGTGTTTCTCTGATTAAATAGGTACTTATGTACCTAGAAATGATTTTTGTAAAAAATAAAGAGCAAACTATGATGCAGCTGCAGTTCAAATTTGACCCGCTTCCTACTGAATCGACGGAAATTTGTCTTTTTCACGAGAGGAGGATCAAAACTTTTTACACCAAACCATTTGGTCAATTGTGCATTAAATATGGCCTAATATTTTAGAAAAATGATTTGGTCCAATTTTGGAAAAAATATTTGTGAGGTCCTTCACAAAAAAAACCTCCTTTTAGGCACTCGAAAAATGGAAAATGGTTTTTTCGTCCAAAGAAAGTGAAAACTTCCTTAGGCAATATTGTTTGCCATTCCAATATGCACCTTTGTGCACAATATGAGATCATTTGAACAAACTATGCCATGAATGTGGCCATAAGATTGATCATTTGGCTTGAAAGCCATTGATCTCCACATGTGACAGCTCGTTTCTGAGAACACTTTTTTAAAATAATTGTCTTATTAAAAGTTTACTATTTTTCCTGGGAACTTGGCCACATATAATGACACAATGCGAAGGTTTCCCAATTTTTTGATTTTTTTTGAATTTTTTATGCCCGTTTCAAAATGCGGTCAAGACAGCGAGAATGACCGTTCCTAGCTAGTGGTTGAATCTTGGATTTTTTTTGGTGTTTCCCTGATTAAATACGTACTAATGTACCTAGAAATGATTTTTGTAAAAAATAAATAGCAAACTATGATGCAGCTGCAGTTCAAGTTTGACCCGCTTCCTACTGGATCGACGGAAATTTGTCTTTTTCATGAGAGGAGGATCAAAACTTTTTACACCAAACCATTTGGTCAATTGTGCATTAAATATGGCCTAATATTTTAGAAAAATGATTTGGTCCAATTTTGCAGCAAATATTTGTGAGGTCCTTCACAAAAAAACCCTCCTTTTGGGCACTCGAAAAATAGAAAATGATTTTTTCGTCCAAAGAAAATGAAAACTTCCTTAGGCAACATTGTTTGCCATTCCAATATGCACCTTTGTGCATAATATGAGATCATTTGAACAAACTATGCCATGAATGTGGCCATAAGATTGATCATTTGGCTTGAAAACCATTGATCTCCACACGTGATAGCTCGTTTCTGAGAACACTTTTTTAAAATAATTGCCGTATTACAAGTTTATTATTTTTCCTGGGAACTTGGCCACATATAATGACACAATGCGAAGGTTTCCCAATTTTTTGATTTTTTTGAATTTTTTATGCCCGTTTCAAAATGCGGTCAAAACGACGGGAATGACCGTTCCTAGCTAGTGGTTGAATCTTGGATTTTTTTGGTGTTTCTCTGATTAAATAGGTACTTATGTACCTAGAAATGATTTTTGTAAAAAATAAAGAGCAAACTATGATGCAGCTGCAGTTCAAATTTGACCCGCTTCCTACTGAATCGACGGAAATTTGTCTTTTTCACGAGAGGAGGATCAAAACTTTTTACACCAAACCATTTGGTCAATTGTGCATTAAATATGGCCTAATATTTTAGAAAAATGATTTGGTCCAATTTTGCAACAAATATTTGTGAGGTCCTTCACAAAAAAAACCTCCTTTTGGGCACTCGAAAAATAGAAAATGGTTTTTTCGTCCAAAGAAAGTGAAAACTTCCTTAGGCAATATTGTTTGCCATTCCAATATGCACCTTTGTGCACAATATGAGATCATTTGAACAAACTATGCCATGAATGTGGCCATAAGATTGATCATTTGGCTTGAAAGCCATTGATCTCCACATGTGATAGCTCGTTTCTGAGAACACTTTTTTAAAATAATTGCCGTATTACAAGTTTGTTATTTTTCCTGGGAACTTGGCCACATATAATGACACAATGCGAAGGTTTCCCAATTTTTTGATTTTTTTTTGAATTTTTTATGCCCGTTTCGAAATGCGGTCAAAACGGCGGGAATGACCGTTCCTAGCAAGTGGTTGAATCTTGGATTTTTTTTGGTGTTTCTCTGATTAAATAGGTACTTATGTACCTAGAAATGATTTTTGTAAAAAATAAAGAGCAAACTATGATGCAGCTGCAGTTCAAATTTGACCCGCTTCCTACTGAATCGACGGAAATTTGTCTTTTTCACGGGAGGAGGATCAAAACTTTTTACACCAAACCATTTGGTCAATTGTGCATTAAATATGGCCTAATATTTTAGAAAAATGATTTGGTCCATTTTTGCAACAAATATTTGTGAGGTCCTTCACAAAAAAAACCTCCTTTTAGGCACTCGAAAAATGGAAAATGGTTTTTTCGTACAAAGAAAGTGAAAACTTCCTTAGGCAATATTGTTTGCCATTCTAATATGCACCTTTGTGCACAATATGAGATCATTTGAACAAACTATGCCATGAATGTGGCCATAAGATTGATCATTTGGCTTGAAAGCCATTGATCTCCACAAGTGATAGCTCGTTTCTGAGAACACTTTTTTAAAATAATTGTCTTATTAAAAGTTTACTATTTTTCCTGGGAACTTGGCCACATATAATGACACAATGCGAAGGTTTCCCAATTTTTTGATTTTTTTGAATTTTTTATGCCCGTTTCAAAATGCGGTCAAAACGGCGGGAATGACCGTTCCTAGCTAGTGGTTGAATCTTGGATTTTTTTTGGTGTTTCTCTGATTAAATACGTACTTATGTACCTAGAAATGATTTTTGTAAAAAATAAATAGCAAACTATGATGCAGCAGCAATTCAAATTTGACCCGCTTCCTACTGAATCAGTAGAAATTTGTCTTTTTCACGAGAGGTGGATCCAAAATTTGTACAACCAACCATTTTGTCAATTGTGCACTAAATATGTCTTATTTTAGAAAAATTATTTGGTCCAATTTTGCAACAATTATTTGGGAGGTCCTTCACAAAAAACCTCCTTTTGGGCACTCAAAAAATGGAAAGTGGTTTTTTCGTCCAAAGAAAATGAAAACTTCCTTAGGCAACATTGTTTGCCATTCCAATATGCACCCTTGTGCACAATATGAGATCATTTGAACAAATTATGCCATGAATGTGGCCATAAGATTGATCATTTGGCTTGAAAGCCATTGATCTCCACACGTGATAGCTCGTTTCTAAGAACACTTTTTTAAAATAATTGCCGTATTACAAGTTTGTTATTTTTCCTGGGAACTTGGCCACATATAATGACACAATGCGAAGGTTTCCCAATTTTTTGATTTTTTTTGAATTTTTTATGCCCGTTTCAAAATGCGGTCAAAACGGCGGGAATGACCGTTCCTAGCTAGTGATTGAATCTTGGATTTTTTTTGGTGTTTCTCTGATTAAATAGGTACTTATGTACCTAGAAATGATTTTTGTAAAAAATAAAGAGCAAACTATGATGCAGCTGCAGTTCAAATTTGACCCGCTTCCTACTGAATCGACGGAAATTTGTCTTTTTCACGGGAGGAGGATCAAAACTTTTTACACCAAACCATTTGGTCAATTGTGCATTAAATATGGCCTAATATTTTAGAAAAATGATTTGTTCCAATTTTGCAACAAATATTTGTGAGGTCCTTCACAAAAAAACCCTCCTTTTGGGCACTCGAAAAATAGAAAATGGTTTTTTCGTCCAAAGAAAGTGAAAACTTCCTTAGGCAATATTGTTTGCCATTCCAATATGCACCTTTGTGCACAATACGAGATCATTTGAACAAACTATGCCATGAATGTGGCCATAAGATTGATCATTTGGCTTGAAAGCCATTGATCTCCACATGTGATAGCTCGTTTCTGAGAACACTTTTTTAAAATAATTGTCGTATTACAAGTTTGTTATTTTTCCTGGGAACATGGCCACATATAATGACACAATGCGAAGGTTTCCCAATTTTTTGATTTTTTTTGAATTTTTTATGCCCGTTTCAAAATGCGGTCAAAACGGTGGGAATGACCGTTCCTAGCTAGTGGTTGAATCTTGGATTTTTTTGGTGTTTCTCTGATTAAATACGTACTTATGTACCTAGAAATGATTTTTGTAAAAAATAAATAGCAAACTATGATGCAACAGCAATTCAAATTTGACCCGCTTCCTACTGAATCAGCAGAAATTTGTATTTTTCACGAGAGGTGGATCAAAAATTTGTAGAACCAACCATTTTGTCAATTGTGCACTAAATATGTCCTATTTTAGAAAAATTATTTGGTCCAATTTTGCAACAATTATTTGGGAGGTCCTTCACAAAAAAACCTCCTTTTGGGCACTCAAAAAATGGAAAGTGGTTTTTTCGTCCAAAGAAAATGAAAACTTCCTTAGGCAACATTGTTTGACATTCCAATATGCACCCTTGTGCACAATATGAGATCATTTGAACAAACTATGCCATGAATGTGGCCATAAGATTGATCATTTGGCTTGAAAGCCATTGATCTCCACACGTGATAGCTCGTTTCTGAGAACACTTTTTTAAAATAATTGGCGTATTACAAGTTTGTTATTTTTCCTGGGAACTTGGCCACATATAATGACACAATGCGAAGGTTTCCCAATTTTTTGATTTTTTTTGAATTTTTTATGCCCGTTTCAAAATGCGGTCAAAACGGCGGGAATGACCGTTCCTAGCTAGTGATTGAATCTTGGATTTTTTTGGTGTTTCTCTGATTAAATAGGTACTTATGTACCTAGAAATGATTTTTGTAAAAAATAAAGAGCAAACTATGATGCAGCTGCAGTTCAAATTTGACCCGCTTCCTACTGAATCGACGGAAATTTGTCTTTTTCACGAGAGGAGGATCAAAACTTTTTACACCAAACCATTTGGTCAATTGTGCATTAAATATGGCCTAATATTTTAGAAAAATGATTTGGTCCAATTTTGCAACAAATATTTGTGAGGTCCTTCACAAAAAAAACCTCCTTTTGGGCACTCGAAAAATAGAAAATGGTTTTTTCGTCCAAAGAAAGTGAAAACTTCCTTAGGCAATATTGTTTGCCATTCCAATATGCACCTTTGTGCACAATATGAGATCATTTGAACAAACTATGCCATGAATGTGGCCATAAGATTGATCATTTGGCTTGAAAGCCATTGATCTCCACATGTGATAGCTCGTTTCTGAGAACACTTTTTTAAAATAATTGCCGTATTACAAGTTTGTTATTTTTCCTGGGAACTTGGCCACATATAATGACACAATGCGAAGGTTTCCCAATTTTTTGATTTTTTTTTGAATTTTTTATGCCCGTTTCAAAATGCGGTCAAAACGGCGGGAATGACCGTTCCTAGCTAGTGGTTGAATCTTGGATTTTTTTTGGTGTTTCTCTGATTAAATAGGTACTTATGTACCTAGAAATGATTTTTGTAAAAAATAAAGAGCAAACTATGATGCAGCTGCAGTTCAAATTTGACCCGCTTCCTACTGAATCGATGGAAATTTGTCTTTTTCACGGGAGGAGGATCAAAACTTTTTACACCAAACCATTTGGTCAATTGTGCATTAAATATGGCCTAATATTTTAGAAAAATGATTTGGTCCATTTTTGCAACAAATATTTGTGAGGTCCTTCACAAAAAAAACCTCCTTTTAGGCACTCGAAAAATGGAAAATGGTTTTTTCGTACAAAGAAAGTGAAAACTTCCTTAGGCAATATTGTTTGCCATTCTAATATGCACCTTTGTGCACAATATGAGATCATTTGAACAAACTATGCCATGAATGTGGCCATAAGATTGATCATTTGGCTTGAAAGCCATTGATCTCCACACGTGATAGCTCGTTTCTGAGAACACTTTTTTAAAATAATTTTCTTATTAAAAGTTTACTATTTTTCCTGGGAACTTGGCCACATATAATGACACAATGCGAAGGTTTCCCAATTTTTTGATTTTTTTGAATTTTTTATGCCCGTTTCAAAATGCGGTCAAAACGGCGGGAATGACCGTTCCTAGCTAGTGGTTGAATCTTGGATTTTTTTTGGTGTTTCTCTGATTAAATATGTACTTATGTACCTAGAAATGATTTTTGTAAAAAATAAATAGCAAACTATGATGCAGCAGCAATTCAAATTTGACCCGCTTCCTACTGAATCAGCAGAAATTTGTCTTTTTCACGAGAGGTGGATCCAAAATTTGTACAACCAACCATTTTGTCAATTGTGCACTAAATATGTCTTATTTTAGAAAAATTATTTGGTCCAATTTTGCAACAATTATTTGGGAGGTCCTTCACAAAAAACCTCCTTTTGGGCACTCAAAAAATGGAAAGTGGTTTTTTCGTCCAAAGAAAATGAAAACTTCCTTAGGCAACATTGTTTGCCATTCCAATATGCACCCTTGTGCACAATATGAGATCATTTGAACAAATTATGCCATGAATGTGGCCATAAGATTGATCATTTGGCTTGAAAGCCATTGATCTCCACACGTGATAGCTCGTTTCTGAGAACACTTTTTTAAAATAATTGACGTATTACAAGTTTGTTATTTTTCCTGGGAACTTGGCCACATATAATGACACAATGCGAAGGTTTCCCAATTTTTTGATTTTTTTTGAATTTTTTATGCCCGTTTCAAAATGCGGTCAAAACGGCGGGAATGACCGTTCCTAGCTAGTGATTGAATCTTGGATTTTTTTGGTGTTTCTCTGATTAAATAGGTACTTATGTACCTAGAAATGATTTTTGTAAAAAATAAAGAGCAAACTATGATGCAGCTGCAGTTCAAATTTGACCCGCTTCCTACTGAATCGACGGAAATTTGTCTTTTTCACGGGAGGAGGATCAAAACTTTTTACACCAAACCATTTGGTCAATTGTGCATTAAATATGGCCTAATATTTTAGAAAAATGATTTGGTCCAATTTTGCAACAAATATTTGTGAGGTCCTTCACAAAAAAACCCTCCTTTTGGGCACTCGAAAAATAGAAAATGGTTTTTTCGTCCAAAGAAAGTGAAAACTTCCTTAGGCAATATTGTTTGCCATTCCAATATGCACCTTTGTGCACAATATGAGATCATTTGAACAAACTATGCCATGAATGTGGCCATAAGATTGATCATTTGGCTTGAAAGCCATTGATCTTCACATGTGATAGCTCGTTTCTGAGAACACTTTTTTAAAATAATTGTCGTATTACAAGTTTGTTATTTTTCCTGGGAACTTGGCCACATATAATGACACAATGCGAAGGTTTCCCAATTTTTTGATTTTTTTTTGAATTTTTTATGCCCGTTTCAAAATGCGGTCAAAACGGTGGGAATGACCGTTCCTAGCTAGTGGTTGAATCTTGGATTTTTTTGGTGTTTCTCTGATTAAATACGTACTTATGTACCTAGAAATGATTTTTGTAAAAAATAAATAGCAAACTATGATGCAGCAGCAATTCAAATTTGACCCGCTTCCTACTGAATCAGCAGAAATTTGTCTTTTTCACGAGAGGTGGATCAAAAATTTGTAGAACCAACCATTTTGTCAATTGTGCACTAAATATGTCCTATTTTAGAAAAATTATTTGGTCCAATTTTGCAACAATTATTTGGGAGGTCCTTCACAAAAAAACCTCCTTTTGGGCACTCAAAAAATGGAAAGTGGTTTTTTCGTCCAAAGAAAATGAAAACTTCCTTAGGCAACATTGTTTGCCATTCCAATATGCACCCTTGTGCACAATATGAGATCATTTGAACAAACTATGCCATGAATGTGGCCATAAGATTGATCATTTGGCTTGAAAGCCATTGATCTCCACACGTGATAGCTCGCTTCTGAGAACACTTTTTTAAAATAATTGGCGTATTACAAGTTTGTTATTTTTCCTGGGAACTTGGCCACATATAATGACACAATGCGAAGGTTTCCCAATTTTTTGATTTTTTTTGAATTTTTTATGCCCGTTTCCAAATGCGGTCAAAACGGCGGGAATGACCGTTCCTAGCTAGTGATTGAATCTTGGATTTTTTTGGTGTTTCTCTGATTAAATAGGTACTTCTGTACCTAGAAATGATTTTTGTAAAAAATAAAGAGCAAACTATGATGCAGCTGCAGTTCAAATTTGACCCGCTTCCTACTGAATCGACGGAAATTTGTCTTTTTCATGAGAGGAGGATCAAAACTTTTTACACCAAACCATTTGGTCAATTGTGCATTAAATATGGCCTAATATTTTAGAAAAATGATTTGGTCCAATTTTGCAACAAATATTTGTGAGGTCCTTCACAAAAAAACCCTCCTTTTGGGCACTCGAAAAATAGAAAATGGTTTTTTCGTCCAAAGAAAGTGAAAACTTCCTTAGGCAATATTGTTTGCCATTCCAATATGCACCTTTGTGCACAATATGAGATCATTTGAACAAACTATGCCATGAATGTGGCCATAAGATTGATCATTTGGCTTGAAAGCCTTTGATCTCCACATGTGATAGCTCGTTTCTGAGAACACTTCTTTAAAATAATTGCCGTATTACAAGTTTGTTATTTTTCCTGGGAACTTGGCCACATATAATGACACAATGCGAAGGTTTCCCAATTTTTTGATTTTTTTTGAATTTTTTATGCCCGTTTCAAAATGCGGTCAAAACGGCGGGAATGACCGTTCCTAGCTAGTGGTTGAATCTTGGATTTTTTTTGGTGTTTCTCTGATTAAATAGGTACTTATGTACCTAGAAATGATTTTTGTAAAAAATAAAGAGCAAACTATGATGCAGCTGCAGTTCAAATTTGACCCGCTTCCTACTGAATCGACGGAAATTTGTCTTTTTCACGAGAGGAGGATCAAAACTTTTTACACCAAACCATTTGGTCAATTGTGCATTAAATATGGCCTAATATTTTAGAAAAATGATTTGGTACAATTTTGCAACAAATATTTGTGAGGTCCTTCACAAAAAAACCCTCCTTTTGGGCACTCGAAAAATAGAAAATGGTTTTTTCGTCCAAAGAAAGTGAAAACTTCCTTAGGCAATATTGTTTGCCATTCCAATATGCACCTTTGTGCACAATATGAGATCATTTGAACAAACTATGCGATGAATGTGGCCATAAGATTGATCATTTGGCTTGAAAGCCATTGATCTCCACATGTGATAGCTCGTTTCTGAGAACACTTTTTTAAAATAATTGCCGTATTACAAGTTTGTTATTTTTCCTGGGAACTTGGCCACATATAATGACACAATGCGAAGGTTTCCCAATTTTTTGATTTTTTTTGAATTTTTTATGCCCGTTTCAAAATGCGGTCAAAACGGTGGGAATGACCGTTCCTAGCTAGTGGTTGAATCTTGGATTTTTTTGGTGTTTCTCTAATTAAATACGTACTTATGTACCTAGAAATGATTTTTGTAAAAAATAAATAGCAAACTATGATGCAGCAGCAATTCAAATTTGACCCGCTTCCTACTGAATCAGCAGAAATTTGTCTTTTTCACGAGAGGTGGATCAAAAATTTGTAGAACCAACCATTTTGTCAATTGTGCACTAAATATGTCCTATTTTAGAAAAATTATTTGGTCCAATTTTGCAACAATTATTTGGGAGGTCCTTCACAAAAAAACCTCCTTTTGGGCACTCAAAAAATGGAAAGTGGTTTTTTCATCCAAAGAAAATGAAAACTTCCTTAGGCAACATTGTTTGCCATTCCAATATGCACCCTTGTGCACAATATGAGATCATTTGAACAAACTATGCCATGAATGTGGCCATCAGATTGATCATTTGGCTTGAAAGCCATTGATCTCCACACGTGATAGCTCGTTTCTGAGAACACTTTTTTAAAATAATTGGCGTATTACAAGTTTGTTATTTTTCCTGGGAACTTGGCCACATATAATGACACAATGCGAAGGTTTCCCAATTTTTTGATTTTTTTTGAATTTTTTATGCCCGTTTCAAAATGCGGTCAAAACGGCGGGAATGACCGTTCCTAGCTAGTGATTGAATCTTGGATTTTTTTGGTGTTTCTCTGATTAAATAGGTACTTATGTACCTAGAAATGATTTTTGTAAAAAATAAAGAGCAAACTATGATGCAGCTGCAGTTCAAATTTGACCCGCTTCCTACTGAATCGACGGAAATTTGTCTTTTTCACGAGAGGAGGATCAAAACTTTTTACACCAAACCCTTTGGTCAATTGTGCATTAAATATGGCCTAATATTTTAGAAAAATGATTTGGTCCAATTTTGCAACAAATATTTGTGAGGTCCTTCACAAAAAAACCCTCCTTTTGGGCACTCGAAAAATAGAAAATGGTTTTTTCGTCCAAAGAAAGTGAAAACTTCCTTAGGCAATATTGTTTGCCATTCCAATATGCACCTTTGTGCACAATATGAGATCATTTGAACAAACTATGCCATGAATGTGGCCATAAGATTGATCATTTGGCTTGAAAGCCATTGATCTCCACATGTGATAGCTCGTTTCTGAGAACACTTTTTTAAAATAATTGTCGTATTACAAGTTTGTTATTTTTTCTGGGAACTTGGCCACATATAATGACACAATGCGAAGGTTTCCCAATTTTTTGATTTTTTTTTGAATTTTTTATGCCCGTTTCAAAATGCGGTCAAAACGGCGGGAATGACCGTTCCTAGCTAGTGGTTGAATCTTGGATTTTTTTGGTGTTTCTCTGATTAAATAGGTACTTATGTACCTAGAAATGATTTTTGTAAAAAATAAATAGCAAACTATGATGCAGCAGCAATTCAAATTTGACCCGCTTCCTACTGAATCAGCAGAAATTTGTCTTTTTCACGAGAGGTGGATCAAAAATTTGTACAACCAACCATTTTGTCAATTGTGCACTAAATATGTCCTATTTTAGAAAAATTATTTGGTCCAATTTTGCAACAATTATTTGGGAGGTCCTTCACAAAAAAACCTCCTTTTGGGCACTCAAAAAATGGAAAGTGGTTTTTTCGTCCAAAGAAAATGAAAACTTCCTTAGGCAACATTGTTTGCCATTCCAATATGCACCCTTGTGCACAATATGAGATCATTTGAACAAACTATGCCATGAATGTGGCCATAAGATTGATCATTTGGCTTGAAAGCCATTGATCTCCACACGTGATAGCTCGTTTCTGAGAACACTTTTTTAAAATAATTGGCGTATTACAAGTTTGTTATTTTTCCTGGGAACTTGGCCACTTATAATGACACAATGCGAAGGTTTCCCAATTTTTTGATTTTTTTTGAATTTTTTATGCCCGTTTCAAAATGCGGTCAAAACGGCGGGAATGACCGTTCCTAGCTAGTGATTGAATCTTGGATTTTTTTGGTGTTTCTCTGATTAAATAGGTACTTATGTACCTAGAAATGATTTTTGTAAAAAATAAAGAGCAAACTATGATGCAACTGCAGTTCAAATTTGACCCCCTTCCTACTGAATCGACGAAAATTTGTCTTTTTCACGAGAGGAGGATCAAAACTTTTTACACCAAACCATTTGGTAAATTGTGCATTAAATATGGCCTAATATTTTAGAAAAATGATTTGGTCCAATTTTGCAACAAATATTTGTGAGGTCCTTCACAAAAAAACCCTCCTTTTGGGCACTCGAAAAATAGAAAATGGTTTTTTCGTCCAAAGAAAGTGAAAACTTCCTTAGGCAATATTGTTTGCCATTCCAATATGCACCTTTGTGCACAATATGAGATCATTTGAACAAACTATGCCATGAATGTGGCCATAAGATTGATCATTTGGCTTGAAAGCCATTGATCTCCACACGTGATAGCTCGTTTCTGAGAACACTTCTTTAAAATAATTGCCGTATTACAAGTTTGTTATTTTTCCTGGGAACTTGGCCACATATAATGACACAATGCGAAGGTTTCCCAATTTTTTGATTTTTTTTGAATTTTTTATGCCCGTTTCAAAATGCGGTCAAAACGGCGGGAATGACCGTTCCTAGCTAGTGGTTGAATCTTGGATTTTTTTTGGTGTTTCTCTGATTAAATAGGTACTTATGTACCTAGAAATGATTTTTGTAAAAAATAAAGAGCAAACTATGATGCAGCTGCAGTTCAAATTTGACCCGCTTCCTACTGAATCGACGGAAATTTGTCTTTTTCACGAGAGGAGGATAAAAACTTTTTACACCAAACCATTTGGTCAATTGTGCATTAAATATGGCCTAATATTTTAGAAAAATGATTTGGTACAATTTTGCAACAAATATTTGTGAGGTCCTTCACAAAAAAACCCTCCTTTTGGGCACTCGAAAAATAGAAAATGGTTTTTTCGTCCAAAGAAAGTGAAAACTTCCTTAGGCAATATTGTTTGCCATTCCAATATGCACCTTTGTGCACAATATGAGATCATTTGAACAAACTATGCCATGAATGTGGCCATAAGATTGATCATTTGGCTTGAAAGCCATTGATCTCCACATGTGAGAGCTCGTTTCTAAGAACACTTTTTTAAAATAATTGCCGTATTACAAGTTTGTTATTTTTCCTGGAAACTTGGCCACATATAATGACACAATGCGAAGGTTTCCCAATTTTTTGATTTTTTTTGAATTTTTTATGCCCGTTTCAAAATGCGGTCAAAACGGTGGGAATGACCGTTCCTAGCTAGTGGTTGAATCTTGGATTTTTTTGGTGTTTCTCTGATTAAATACGTACTTATGTACCTAGAAATGATTTTTGTAAAAAATAAATAGCAAACTATGATGCAGCAGCAATTCAAATTTGACCCGCTTCCTACTGAATCAGCAGAAATTTGTCTTTTTCACGAGAGGTGGATCAAAAATTTGTAGAACCAACCATTTTGTCAATTGTGCACTAAATATGTCCTATTTTAGAAAAATTATTTGGTCCAATTTTGCAACAATTATTTGGGAGGTCCTTCACAAAAAAACCTCCTTTTGGGCACTCAAAAAATGGAAAGTGGTTTTTTCGTCCAAAGAAAATGAAAACTTCCTTAGGCAACATTGTTTGCCATTCCAATATGCACCCTTGTGCACAATATGAGATCATTTGAACAAACTATGCCATGAATGTGGCCATAAGATTGATCATTTGGCTTGAAAGCCATTGATCTCCACACGTGATAGCTCGTTTCTGAGAACACTTTTTTAAAATAATTGGCGTATTACAAGTTTGTTATTTTTCCTGGGAACTTGGCCACATATAATGACACAATGCGAAGGTTTCCCAATTTTTTGATTTTTTTTGAATTTTTTATGCCCGTTTCAAAATGCGGTCAAAACGGCGGGAATGACCGTTCCTAGCTAGTGATTGAATCTTGGATTTTTTTGGTGTTTCTCTGATTAAATAGGTACTTATGTACCTAGAAATGATTTTTGTAAAAAATAAAGAGCAAACTATGATGCAGCTGCAGTTCAAATTTGACCCGCTTCCTACTGAATCGACGGAAATTTGTCTTTTTCACGAGAGGAGGATCAAAACTTTTTACACCAAACCATTTGGTCAATTGTGCATTAAATATGGCCTAATATTTTAGAAAAATGATTTGGTCCAATTTTGCAACAAATATTTGTGAGGTCCTTCACAAAAAAACCCTCCTTTTGGGCACTCGAAAAATAGAAAATGGTTTTTTCGTCCAAAGAAAGTGAAAACTTCCTTAGGCAATATTGTTTGCCATTCCAATATGCACCTTTGTGCACAATATGAGATCATTTGAACAAACTATGCCATGAATGTGGCCATAAGATTGATCATTTGGCTTGAAAGCCATTGATCTCCACATGTAATAGCTCGTTTCTGAGAACACTTTTTGAAAATAATTGTCGTATTACAAGTTTGTTATTTTTCCTGGGAACTTGGCCACATATAATGACCCAATGCGAAGGTTTCCCAATTTTTTGATTTTTTTTTTGAATTTTTTATGCCCGTTTCAAAATGCGGTCAAAACGGCGGGAATGACCGTTCCTAGCTAGTGGTTGAATCTTGGATTTTTTTTGGTGTTTCTCTGATTAAATAGGTACTTATGTACCTAGAAATGATTTTTGTAAAAAATAAATAGCAAACTATGATGCAGCAGCAATTCAAATTTGACCCGCTTCCTACTGAATCAGCAGAAATTTGTCTTTTTCACGAGAGGTGGATCAAAAATTTGTACAACCAACCATTTTGTCAATTGTGCACTAAATATGTCCTATTTTAGAAAAATTATTTGGTCCAATTTTGCAACAATTATTTGGGAGGTCCTTCACAAAAAAACCTCCTTTTGGGCACTCAAAAAATGGAAAGTGGTTTTTTCGTCCAAAGAAAATGAAAACTTCCTTAGGCAACATTGTTTGCCATTCCAATATGCACCCTTGTGCACAATATGAGATCATTTGAACAAACTATGCCATGAATGTGGCCATAAGATTGATCATTTGGCTTGAAAGCCATTGATCTCCACACGTGATAGCTCGTTTCTGAGAACACTTTTTTAAAATAATTGGCGTATTACAAGTTTGTTATTTTTCCTGGGAACTTGGCCACTTATAATGACACAATGCGAAGGTTTCCCAATTTTTTGATTTTTTTTGAATTTTTTATGCCCGTTTCAAAATGCGGTCAAAACGGCGGGAATGACCGTTCCTAGCTAGTGATTGAATCTTGGATTTTTTTGGTGTTTCCCTGATTAAATAGGTACTTATGTACCTAGAAATGATTTTTGTAAAAAATAAAGAGCAAACTATGATGCAGCTGCAGTTCAAATTTGACCCGCTTCCTACTGAATCGACGAAAATTTGTCTTTTTCACGAGAGGAGGATCAAAACTTTTTACACCAAACCATTTGGTAAATTGTGCATTAAATATGGCCTAATATTTTAGAAAAATGATTTGGTCCAATTTTGCAACAAATATTTGTGAGGTCCTTCACAAAAAAACCCTCCTTTTGGGCACTCGAAAAATAGAAAATGGTTTTTTCGTCCAAAGAAAGTGAAAACTTCCTTAGGCAATATTGTTTGCCATTCCAATATGCACCTTTGTGCACAATATGAGATCATTTGAACAAACTATGCCATGAATGTGGCCATAAGATTGATCATTTGGCTTGAAAGCCATTGATCTCCACATGTGATAGCTCGTTTCTGAGAACACTTCTTTAAAATAATTGCCGTATTACAAGTTTGTTATTTTTCCTGGGAACTTGGACACATATAATGACACAATGCGAAGGTTTCCCAATTTTTTGATTTTTTTTTGAATTTTTTATGCCCGTTTCAAAATGCAGTCAAAACGGCGGGAATGACCGTTCCTAGCTAGTGGTTGAATCTTGGATTTTTTTTGGTGTTTCTCTGATTAAATAGGTACTTATGTACCTAGAAATGATTTTTGTAAAAAATAAATAGCAAACTATGATGCAGCAGCAATTCAAATTTGACCCGCTTCCTACTGAATCAGCAGAAATTTGTCTTTTTCACGAGAGGTGGATCAAAAATTTGTACAACCAACCATTTTGTCAATTGTGCACTAAATATGTCCTATTTTAGAAAAATTATTTGGTCCAATTTTGCAACAATTATTTGGGAGGTCCTTCACAAAAAAACCTCCTTTTGGGCACTCAAAAAATGGAAAGTGGTTTTTTCGTCCAAAGAAAATGAAAACTTCCTTAGGCAACATTGTTTGCCATTCCAATATGCACCCTTGTGCACAATATGAGATCATTTGAACAAACTATGCCATGAATGTGGCCATAAGATTGATCATTTGGCTTGAAAGCCATTGATCTCCACACGTGATAGCTCGTTTCTGAGAACACTTTTTAAAAATAATTGGCGTATTACAAGTTTGTTATTTTTCCTGGGAACTTGGCCACTTATAATGACACAATGCGAAGGTTTCCCAATTTTTTGATTTTTTTTGAATTTTTTATGCCCGTTTCAAAATGCGGTCAAAACGGCGGGAATGACCGTTCCTAGCTAGTGATTGAATCTTGGATTTTTTTGGTGTTTCCCTGATTAAATAGGTACTTATGTACCTAGAAATGATATTTGTAAAAAATAAAGAGCAAACTATGATGCAGCTGCAGTTCAAATTTGACCCGCTTCCTACTGAATCGACGAAAATTTGTCTTTTTCACGAGAGGAGGATCAAAACTTTTTACACCAAACCATTTGGTAAATTGTGCATTAAATATGGCCTAATATTTTAGAAAAATGATTTGGTCCAATTTTGCAACAAATATTTGTGAGGTCCTTCACAAAAAAACCCTCCTTTTGGGCACTCGAAAAATAGAAAATGGTTTTTTCGTCCAAAGAAAGTGAAAACTTCCTTAGGCAATATTGTTTGCCATTCCAATATGCACCTTTGTGCACAATATGAGATCATTTGAACAAACTATGCCATGAATGTGGCCATAAGATTGATCATTTGGCTTGAAAGCCATTGATCTCCACATGTGATAGCTCGTTTCTGAGAACACTTCTTTAAAATAATTGCCGTATTACAAGTTTGTTATTTTTCCTGGGAACTTGGCCACATATAATGACACAATGCGAAGGTTTCCCAATTTTTTGATTTTTTTTGAATTTTTTATGCCCGTTTCAAAATGCGGTCAAAACGGCGGGAATGACCGTTCCTAGCTAGTGGTTGAATCTTGGATTTTTTTGGTGTTTCTCTGATTAAATAGGTACTTATGTACCTAGAAATGATTTTTGTAAAAAATAAAGAGCAAACTATGATGCAGCTGCAGTTCAAATTTGACCCGCTTCCTACTGAATCGACGGAAATTTGTCTTTTTCACGAGAGGAGGATCAGAACTTTTTACACCAAACCATTTGGTCAATTGTGCATTAAATATGGCCTAATATTTTAGAAAAATGATTTGGTACAATTTTGCAACAAATATTTGTGAGGTCCTTCACAAAAAAACCCTCCTTTTGGGCACTCGAAAAATAGAAAATGGTTTTTTCGTCCAAAGAAAGTGAAAACTTCCTTAGGCAATATTGTTTGCCATTCCAATATGCACCTTTGTGCACAATATGAGATCATTTGAACAAACTATGCCATGAATGTGGCCATAAGATTGATCATTTGGCTTGAAAGCCATTGATCTCCACATGTGATAGCTCGTTTCTGAGAACACTTTTTTAAAATAATTGTCGTATTACAAGTTTGTTATTTTTCCTGGGAACATGGCCACATATAATGACACAATGCGAAGGTTTCCCAATTTTTTGATTTTTTTTAAATTTTTTATGCCCGTTTCAAAATGCGGTCAAAACGGCGGGAATGACCGTTCCTAGCTAGTGGTTGAATCTTGGATTTTTTTGGTGTTTCTCTGATTAAATAGGTACTTATGTACCTAGAAATGATTTTTGTAAAAAATAAAGAGCAAACTATGATGCAGCTGCAGTTCAAATTTGACCCGCTTCCTACTGAATCGACGGAAATTTGTCTTTTTCACGAGAGGAGGATCAAAACTTTTTACACCAAACCATTTGGTCAATTGTGCATTAAATATGGCCTAATATTTTAGAAAAATGATTTGGTCCAATTTTGCAACAAATATTTGTGAGGTCCTTGACAAAAAAAACCTCCTTTTAGGCACTCGAAAAATGGAAAATGGTTTTTTCGTCCAAAGAAAGTGAAAACTTCCTTAGGCAATATAGTTTGCCATTCCAATATGCACCTTTGTGCACAATATGAGATCATTTGAACAAACTATGCCATGAATGTGGCCATAAGATTGATCATTTGGCTTGAAAGCCATTGATCTCCACACGTGATAGCTCGTTTCTGAGAACACTTTTTTAAAATAATTGTCTTATTAAAAGTTTACTATTTTTCCTGGGAACTTGGCCACATATAATGACACAATGCGAAGGTTTCCCAATTTTTTGATTTTTTTGAATTTTTTTTGCCCGTTTCAAAATGCGGTCAAAACGGCGGGAATGACCGTTCCTAGCTAGTGGTTGAATCTTGGATTTTTTTTGGTGTTTCTCTGATTAAATACGTACTTATGTACACAGAAATGATTTTTGTAAATAATAAATAGCAAACTGTGATGCAGCAGCAATTCAAATTTGACCCGCTTCCTATTGAATCAGCAGAAATTTGTCTTTTTCACGAGAGGTGGATCAAAAATTTGTACAACCAACCATTTTGTCAATTGTGCACTAAATATGTCCTAGTATTTTAGAAAAATTATTTGGTCCAATTTTGCAACAATTATTTGGGAGGTCCTTCACAAAAAAACCTCCTTTTGGGCACTCAAAAAATGGAAAATGGTTTTTTCGTCCAAAGAAAATGAAAACTTCCTTAGGCAACATTGTTTGCCATTCCAATATGCACCCTTGTGCACAATATGAGATCATTTGAACAAACTATGCCATGAATGTGGCCATAAGATTGATCATTTGGCTTGAAAGCCATTCATCTCCACACGTGATAGCTCGTTTCTGAGAACACTTTTTTAAAATAATTGCTGTATTACAAGTTTGTTATTTTTCCTGGGAACTTGGCCAGATATAATGACACAATGCGAAGGTTTCCCAATTTTTTGATTTTTTTTGAATTTTTTATGCCCGTTTCAAAATGTGGTCAAAACGGCGGGAATGGCCGTTCCTAGCTAGTGATTGAATCTTGGATTTTTTTTGGTGTTTCTCTGATTAAATAGGTACTTATGTACCTAGAAATGATTTTTCTAAAAAATAAAGAGCAAACTATAATGTAGCTGCAGTTCAAATTTGACCCGCTTCCTACTAAATCGACGGAAATTTGTCTTTTTCACGAGAGGAGGATCAAAACTTTTTACACCAAACCATTTGGTCAATTGTGCATTAAATATGGCCTAATATTTTAGAAAAATTATTTGGTCCAATTTTGCAACAAATATTTATGAGGTCCTTCAAAAAAAACCCTCCTTTTGGGCACTCGAAAAATAGAAAATGGTTTTTTCGTCCAAGAAAGTGAAAACATCCTTAGGCAATATTGTTTGCCATTCCAATATGCACCTTTGTGCACAATATGAGATCATTTGAACAAACTATGCCATGAATGTGGCCATAAGATTGATCATTTGGCTTGAAAGCCATTGATCTCCACATGTGATAGCTCGTTTCTGAGAACACTTCTTTAAAATAATTGCCGTATTACAAGTTTGTTATTTTTCCTGGGAACTTGGCCACATATAATGACACAATGCGAAGGTTTCCCAATTTTTTGATTTTTTTGAATTTTTTATGCCCGTTTCAAAATGCGGTCAAAACGGCGGGAATGACCGTTCCTAGCTAGTGGTTGAATCTTGGATTTTTTTTGGTGTTTCTCTAATTAAATAGGTACTTATGTACCTAGAAATGATTTTTGTAAAAAATAAAGAGCAAACTATGATGCAGCTGCAGTTCAAATTTGACCCGCTTCCTACTGAATCGACGGAAATTTGTCTTTTTCACGAGAGGAGGATCAAAACTTTTTACACCAAACCATTTGGTCAATTGTGCATTAAATATGGCCTAATATTTTAGAAAAATGATTTGGTCCAATTTTGCAACAAATATTTGTGAGGTCCTTCACAAAAAAACCCTCCTTTTGGGCACTCGAAAAATAGAAAATGGTTTTTTCGTCCAAAGAAAGTGAAAACTTCCTTAGGCAATATTGTTTGCCATTCCAATATGCACCTTTGTGCACAATATGAGATCATTTGAACAAACTATGCCATGAATGTGGCCATAAGATTGATCATTTGGCTTGAAAGCCATTGATCTCCACATGTGATAGCTCGTTTCTGAGAACACTTCTTTAAAATAATTGCCGTATTACAAGTTTGTTATTTTTCCTGGGAACTTGGCCACATATAATGACACAATGCGAAGGTTTCCCAATTTTTTGATTTTTTTTGAATTTTTTATGCCCGTTTCAAAATGCGGTCAAAACGGCGGGAATGACCGTTCCTAGCTAGTGGTTGAATCTTGGATTTTTTTTGGTGTTTCTCTGATTAAATAGGTACTTATGTACCTAGAAATGATTTTTGTAAAAAATAAAGAGCAAACTATGATGCAGCTGCAGTTCAAATTTGACCCGCTTCCTACTGAATCGATGGAAATTTGTCTTTTTCACGAGAGGAGGATCAGAACTTTTTACACCAAACCATTTGGTCAATTGTGCATTAAATATGGCCTAATATTTTAGAAAAATGATTTGGTACAATTTTGCAACAAATATTTGTGAGGTCCTTCACAAAAAAACCCTCCTTTTGGGCACTCGAAAAATAGAAAATGGTTTTTTCGTCCAAAGAAAGTGAAAACTTCCTTAGGCAATATTGTTTGCCATTCCAATATGCACCTTTGTGCACAATATGAGATCATTTGAACAAACTATGCCATGAATGTGGCCATAAGATTGATCATTTGGCTTGAAAGCCATTGATCTCCACATGTGATAGCTCGTTTCTGAGAACACTTTTTTAAAATAATTGTCGTATTACAAGTTTGTTATTTTTCCTGGGAACTTGGCCACATATAATGACACAATGCGAAGGTTTCCCAATTTTTTGATTTTTTTTTAAATTTTTTATGCCCGTTTCAAAATGCGGTCAAAACGGCGGGAATGACCGTTCCTAGCTAGTGGTTGAATCTTGGATTTTTTTGGTGTTTCTC
The DNA here is from genome assembly GCF_018294505.1 of Triticum aestivum. Taxonomy (NCBI): domain Eukaryota; kingdom Viridiplantae; phylum Streptophyta; class Magnoliopsida; order Poales; family Poaceae; genus Triticum; species Triticum aestivum. The sequence continues at coordinate 11,717,811 of NC_057794.1, forward strand.
TGATTAAATAGGTACTTATGTACCTAGAAATAATTTTTGTAAAAAATAAAGAGCAAACTATGATGCAGCTGCAGTTCAAATTTGACCCGCTTCCTACTGAATCGACGGAAATTTGTCTTTTTCACGAGAGGAGGATCAAAACTTTTTACACCAAACCATTTGGTCAATTGTGCATTAAATATGGCCTAATATTTTAGAAAAATGATTTGGTCCAATTTTGCAACAAATATTTGTGAGGTCCTTGACAAAAAAAACCTCCTTTTAGGCACTCGAAAAATGGAAAATGGTTTTTTCGTCCAAAGAAAGTGAAAACTTCCTTAGGCAATATAGTTTGCCATTCCAATATGCACCTTTGTGCACAATATGAGATCATTTGAACAAACTATGCCATGAATGTGGCCATAAGATTGATCATTTGGCTTGAAAGCCATTGATCTCCACACGTGATAGCTCGTTTCTGAGAACACTTTTTTAAAATAATTGTCTTATTAAAAGTTTACTATTTTTCCTGGGAACTTGGCCACATATAATGACACAATGCGAAGGTTTCCCAATTTTTTGATTTTTTTGAATTTTTTATGCCCGTTTCAAAATGCGGTCAAAACGGCGGGAATGACCGTTCCTAGCTAGTGGTTGAATCTTGGATTTTTTTTGGTGTTTCTCTGATTAAATACGTACTTATGTACACAGAAATGATTTTTGTAAATAATAAATAGCAAACTGTGATGCAGCAGCAATTCAAATTTGACCCGCTTCCTATTGAATCAGCAGAAATTTGTCTTTTTCACGAGAGGTGGATCAAAAATTTGTACAACCAACCATTTTGTCAATTGTGCACTAAATATGTCCTAGTATTTTAGAAAAATTATTTGGTCCAATTTTGCAACAATTATTTTGGAGGTCCTTCACAAAAAAACCTCCTTTTGGGCACTCAAAAAATGGAAAATGGTTTTTTCGTCCAAAGAAAATGAAAACTTCCTTAGGCAACATTGTTTGCCATTCCAATATGCACCCTTGTGCACAATATGAGATCATTTGAACAAACTATGCCATGAATGTGGCCATAAGATTGATCATTTGGCTTGAAAGCCATTCATCTCCACACGTGATAGCTCGTTTCTGAGAACACTTTTTTAAAATAATTGCTGTATTACAAGTTTGTTATTTTTCCTGGGAACTTGGCCAGATATAATGACACAATGCGAAGGTTTCCCAATTTTTTGATTTTTTTTGAATTTTTTATGCCCGTTTCAAAATGTGGTCAAAACGGCGGGAATGGCCGTTCCTAGCTAGTGATTGAATCTTGGATTTTTTTTGGTGTTTCTCTGATTAAATAGGTACTTATGTACCTAGAAATCATTTTTCTAAAAAATAAAGAGCAAACTATAATGTAGCTGCAGTTCAAATTTGACCCGCTTCCTACTAAATCGACGGAAATTTGTCTTTTTCACGAGAGGAGGATCAAAACTTTTTACACCAAACCATTTGGTCAATTGTGCATTAAATATGGCCTAATATTTTAGAAAAATTATTTGGTCCAATTTTGCAACAAATATTTATGAGGTCCTTCAAAAAAAAACCCTCCTTTTGGGCACTCGAAAAATAGAAAATGGTTTTTTCGTCCAAGAAAGTGAAAACATCCTTAGGCAATATTGTTTGCCATTCCAATATGCACCTTTGTGCACAATATGAGATCATTTGAACAAACTATGCCATGAATGTGGCCATAAGATTGATCATTTGGCTTGAAAGCCATTGATCTCCACATGTGATAGCTCGTTTCTGAGAACACTTCTTTAAAATAATTGCCGTATTACAAGTTTGTTATTTTTCCTGGGAACTTGGCCACATATAATGACACAATACGAAGGTTTCCCAATTTTTTGATTTTTTTGAATTTTTTATGCCCGTTTCAAAATGCGGTCAAAACGGCGGGAATGACCGTTCCTAGCTAGTGGTTGAATCTTGGATTTTTTTTGGTGTTTCTCTAATTAAATAGGTACTTATGTACCTAGAAATGATTTTTGTAAAAAATAAAGAGCAAACTATGATGCAGCTGCAGTTCAAATTTGACCCGCTTCCTACTGAATCGACGGAAATTTGTCTTTTTCACGAGAGGAGGATCAAAACTTTTTACACCAAACCATTTGGTCAATTGTGCATTAAATATGGCCTAATATTTTAGAAAAATGATTTGGTACAATTTTGCAACAAATATTTGTGAGGTCCTTCACAAAAAAACCCTCCTTTTGGGCACTCGAAAAATAGAAAATGGTTTTTTCGTCCAAAGAAAGTGAAAACTTCCTTAGGCAATATTGTTTGCCATTCCAATATGCACCTTTGTGCACAATATGAGATCATTTGAACAAACTATGCCATGAATGTGGCCATAAGATTGATCATTTGGCTTGAAAGCCATTGATCTCCACATGTGATAGCTCGTTTCTGAGAACACTTTTTTAAAATAATTGTCGTATAACAAGTTTGTTATTTTTCCTGGGAACTTGGCCACATATAATGACACAATGCGAAGGTTTCCCAATTTTTTGATTTTTTTGAATTTTTTATGCCCGTTTCAAAATGCGGTCAAAACGGCGGGAATGACCGTTCCTAGCTAGTGGTTGAATCTTGGATTTTTTTGGTGTTTCTCTGATTAAATAGGTACTTATGTACCTAGAAATGATTTTTGTAAAAAATAAAGAGCAAACTATGATGCAGCTGCAGTTCAAATTTGACCCGCTTCCTACTGAATCGACGGAAATTTGTCTTTTTCACGAGAGGAGGATCAAAACTTTTTACACCAAACCATTTGGTCAATTGTGCATTAAATATGGCCTAATATTTTAGAAAAATGATTTGGTCCAATTTTGCAACAAATATTTGTGAGGTCCTTGACAAAAAAAACCTCCTTTTAGGCACTCGAAAAATGGAAAATGGTTTTTTCGTCCAAAGAAAGTGAAAACTTCCTTAGGCAATATTGTTTGCCATTCCAATATGCACCTTTGTGCACAATATGAGATCATTTGAACAAACTATGCCATGAATGTGGCCATAAGATTGATCATTTGGCTTGAAAGCCATTGATCTCCACACGTGATAGCTCGTTTCTGAGAACACTTTTTTAAAATAATTGCCGTATTACAAGTTTGTTATTTTTCCTGGGAACTTGGCCAGATATAATGACACAATGCGAAGGTTTCCCAATTTTTTGATTTTTTTTGAATTTTTTATGCCCGTTTCAAAATGTGGTCAAAACGGCGGGAATGGCCGTTCCTAGCTAGTGATTGAATCTTGGATTTTTTTTTGGTGTTTCTCTGATTAAATAGGTACTTATGTACCTAGAAATGATTTTTCTAAAAAATAAAGAGCAAACTATAATGTAGCTGCAGTTCAAATTTGACCCGCTTCCTACTGAATCGACGGAAATTTGTCTTTTTCACGAGAGGAGGATCAAAACTTTTTACACCAAACCATTTGGTCAATTGTGCATTAAATATGGCCTAATATTTTAGAAAAATTATTTGGTCCAATTTTGCAACAAATATTTGTGAGGTCCTTCACAAAAAAACCCTCCTTTTGGGCACTCGAAAAATAGAAAATGGTTTTTTCGTCCAAGAAAGTGAAAACATCCTTAGGCAATATTGTTTGCCATTCCAATATGCACCTTTGTGCACAATATGAGATCATTTGAACAAACTATGCCATGAATGTGGCCATAAGATTGATCATTTGGCTTGAAAGCCATTGATCTCCACATGTGATAGCTCGTTTCTGAGAACACTTTTTTAAAATAATTGCCGTATTACAAGTTTGTTATTTTTCCTGGGAACTTGGCCACATATAATGACACAATGCGAAGGTTTCCCAATTTTTTGATTTTTTTTGAATTTTTTATGCCCGTTGCAAAATGCGGTCAAAACGGCGGGAATGGCCGTTCCTAGCTAGTGATTGAATCTTGGATTTTTTTGGTGTTTCTCTGATTAAATAGGTACTTATGTACCTAGAAATGATTTTTGTAAAAAATAAAGAGCAAACTATGATGCAGCTGCAGTTCAAATTTGACCCGCTTCCTACTGAATCGACGGAAATTTGTCTTTTTCACGAGAGGAGGATCAAAACTTTTTACACCAAACCATTTGGTCAATTGTGCATTAAATATGGCCTAATATTTTAGAAAAATTATTTGGTCCAATTTTGCAACAAATATTTGTGAGGTCCTTCACAAAAAAACCCTCCTTTTGGGCACTCGAAAAATAGAAAATGGTTTTTTCTTCCAAGAAAGTGAAAACATCCTTAGGCAATATTGTTTGCCATTCCAATATGCACCTTTGTGCACAATATGAGATCATTTGAACAAACTATGCCATGAATGTGGCCATAAGATTGATCATTTGGCTTGAAAGCCATTGATCTCCACATGTGATAGCTCGTTTCTGAGAACACTTTTTTAAAATAATTGCCGTATTACAAGTTTGTTATTTTTCCTGGGAACTTGGCCACATATAATGACACAATGCGAAGGTTTCCCAATTTTTTGATTTTTTTTGAATTTTTTATGACCGTTTCAAAATGCGGTCAAAACGGCGGGAATGACCGTTCCAAGCTAGTGGTTGAATCTTGGATTTTTTTTGGTGTTTCTCTGATTAAATAGGTACTTATGTACCTAGAAATGATTTTTGTAAAAAATAAAGAGCAAACTATGATGCAGCTGCAGTTCAAATTTGACCCGCTTCCTACTGAATCGACGGAAATTTGTCTTTTTCACGAGAGGAGGATCAAAAGTTTTTACACCAAACCATTTGGTCAATTGTGCATTAAATATGGCCTAATATTTTAAATGATTTGGTCCAATTTTGCAACAAATATTTGTGAGGTCCTTCACAAAAAAAACCTCCTTTTGGGCACTCGAAAAATGGAAAATGGTTTTTTCGTCCAAAGAAAGTGAAAAATTCCTTAGGCAATATTGTTTGCCATTCCAATATGCACCTTTGTGCACAATATGAGATCATTTGAACAAACTATGCCATGAATTTGGCCATAAGATTGATCATTTGGCTTGAAAGCCATTGATCTCCACATGTGATAGCTCGTTTCTGAGAACACTTTTTTAAAATAATTGCCGTATTACAAGTTTGTTATTTTTCCTGGGAACTTGGCCACATATAATGACACAATGCGAAGGTTTCCCAATTTTTTGATTTTTTTAAATTTTTTATGCCCGTTTCAAAATGTGGTCAAAACGGCGGGAATGACCGTTCCTAGCTAGTGGTTGAATCTTGGATTTTTTTTTGGTGTTTCTCTGATTAAATAGGTACTTATGTACCTAGAAATGATTTTTGTAAAAAATAAAGAGCAAACTATGATGTAGCTGCAGTTCAAATTTGACCCGCTTCCTACTGAATCGACGGAAATTTGTCTTTTTCACGAGAGGAGGATCAAAACTTTTTACACCAAACCATTTGGTCAATTGTGCATTAAATATGGCCTAATATTTTAGAAAAATGATTTGTTCCAGTTTTGCAACAAATATTTGTGAGGTTCTTCTCAAAAAAACCCTCCTTTTAGGCACTCGAAAAATGGAAAATGGTTTTTTCGTCCAAAGAAAGTGAAAACTTCCTTAGGCAATATTGTTTGCCATTCCAATATGCACCTTTGTGCACAATATGAGATCATTTGAACAAACTATGCCATGAATGTGGCCATAAGATTGATCATTTGGCTTGAAAGCCATTGATCTCCACACGTGATAGCTCGTTTCTGAGAACACTTTTTTAAAATAATTGTCTTATTAAAAGTTTACTATTTTTCCTGGGAACTTGGCCACATATAATGACACAATGCGAAGGTTTCCCAATTTTTTGATTTTTTTGAATTTTTTATGCCCGTTTCAAAATGCGGTCAAAACGGCGGGAATGACCGTTCCTAGCTAGTGGTTGAATCTTGGATTTTTTTGGTGTTTCTCTGATTAAATAGGTACTTATGTACCTAGAAATGATTTTTGTAAAAAATAAATAGCAAACTATGATGCAGCAGCAATTCAAATTTGACCCGCTTCCTACTGAATCAGCAGAAATTTGTCTTTTTCACGAGAGGTGGATCAAAAATTTGTACAACCAACCATTTTTTCCATTGTGCACTAAATATGGCCTAGTATTTTAGAAAAATTATTTGGTCCAATTTTGCAACAATTATTTGGGAGGTCCTTCACAAAAAACCTCCTTTTGGGCACTCAAAAAATGGAAAATGGTTTTTTCGTCCAATGAAAATGAAATCTTCCTTAGGCAACATTGTTTGCCATTCCAATATGCACCCTTGTGCACAATATGAGATCATTTGAAAAAACTATGCCATGAATGTGGCCATAAGATTGATCATTTGGCTTGAAAGCCATTGATCTCCACACGTGATAGCTCGTTTCTGAGAACACTTTTTTAAAATAATTGTCGTATTACAAGTTTGTTATTTTTCCTGGGAACTTTGCCACATATAATGACACAATGCGAAGGTTTCCCAATTTTTTGATTTTTTTTGAATTTTTTATGCCCGTTTCAAAATGCGGTCAAAACGGCGGGAATGACCGTTCCTAGCTAGTGATTGAATCTTGGATTTTTTTTGGTGTTTCTCTGATTAAATAGGTACTTATGTACCTAGAAATGATTTTTGTAAAAAATAAAGAGCAAACTATGATGCAGCTGCAGTTCAAATTTGACCCGCTTCCTACTGAATCGACGGAAATTTGTCTTTTTCACGAGAGGAGGATCAAAACTTTTTACACCAAACCATTTGGTCAATTGTGCATTAAATATGGCCTAATATTTTAGAAAAATGATTTGGTCCAATTTTGCAACAAATATTTGTGAGTTCCTTCACAAAAAAAACCTCCTTTTAGGCACTCGAAAAATGGAAAATGGTTTTTTCGTCCAAAGAAAGTGAAAACTTCCTTAGGCAATATTGTTTGCCATTCCAATATGCACCTTTGTGCACAATATGAGATCATTTGAACAAACTATGCCATGAATGTGGCCATAAGATTGATCATTTGGCTTGAAAGCCATTGATCTCCACACGTGATAGCTCGTTTCTGAGAACACTTTTTTAAAATAATTGTCTTATTAAAAGTTTACTATTTTTCCTGGGAACTTGGCCACATATAATGACACAATGCGAAGGTTTCCCAATTTTTTGATTTTTTTGAATTTTTTATGCCCGTTTCAAAATGCGGTCAAAACGGCGGGAATGACCGTTCCTAGCTAGTGGTTGAATCTTGGATTTTTTTGGTGTTTCTCTGATTAAATAGGTACTTATGTACCTAGAAATGATTTTTGTAAAAAATAAATAGCAAACTATGATGCAGCAGCAATTCAAATTTGACCCGCTTCCTACTGAATCAGCAGAAATTTGTCTTTTTCACGAGAGGTGGATCAAAAATTTGTACAACCAACCATTTTTTCCATTGTGCACTAAATATGGCCTAGTATTTTAGAAAAATTATTTGGTCCAATTTTGCAACAATTATTTGGGAGGTCCTTCACAAAAAACCTCCTTTTGGGCACTCAAAAAATGGAAAATGGTTTTTTCGTCCAATGAAAATGAAATCTTCCTTAGGCAACATTGTTTGCCATTCCAATATGCACCCTTGTGCACAATATGAGATCATTTGAAAAAACTATGCCATGAATGTGGCCATAAGATTGATCATTTGGCTTGAAAGCCATTGATCTCCACACGTGATAGCTCGTTTCTGAGAACACTTTTTTAAAATAATTGTCGTATTACAAGTTTGTTATTTTTCCTGGGAACTTTGCCACATATAATGACACAATGCGAAGGTTTCCCAATTTTTTGATTTTTTTTGAATTTTTTATGCCCGTTTCAAAATGCGGTCAAAACGGCGGGAATGACCGTTCCTAGCTAGTGATTGAATCTTGGATTTTTTTTTGTGTTTCTCTGATTAAATAGGTACTTATGTACCTAGAAATGATTTTTGTAAAAAATAAAGAGCAAACTATGATGCAGCTGCAGTTCAAATTTGACCCGCTTCCTACTGAATCGACGGAAATTTGTCTTTTTCACGAGAGGAGGATCAAAACTTTTTACACCAAACCATTTGGTCAATTGTGCATTAAATATGGCCTAATATTTTAGAAAAATGATTTGGTCCAATTTTGCAACAAATATTTGTGAGTTGCTTCACAAAAAAAACCTCCTTTTAGGCACTCGAAAAATGGAAAATGGTTTTTTCGTCCAAAGAAAGTGAAAACTTCCTTAGGCAATATTGTTTGCCATTCCAATATGCACCTTTGTGCACAATATGAGATCATTTGAACAGACTATGCCATGAATGTGGCCATAAGATTCATCATTTGGCTTGAAAGCCATTGATCTCCACATGTGATAGCTCGTTTCTGAGAACACTTTTTTAAAATAATTGCTGTATTACAAGTTTGTTATTTTTCCTGGGAACTTGGCCACATATAATGACACAATGCGAAGGTTTCCCAATTTTTTGATTTTTTTGAATTTTTTATGCCCGTTTCAAAATGCGGTCAAAACGGCGAGAATGACCGTTCCTAGCTAGTTGTTGAATCTTGGATTTTTTTGGTGTTTCTCTGATTAAATACGTACTTATGTACCTAGAAATGATTTTTGGAAAAAATAAAGAGCAAACTACAAGGCAGCTACAGTTCAAATTTGACCCGCTTCCAACTGAATCGGCGGAAATTTGTCTTTTTCACGAGAGGTGGATCAAAACTTTTTACACCCAACCAATTGGTCAATTGTGCATTAAATATGGCCTAGTATTTTAGAAAAATGATTTGGTCCAATTTTGCAACAAATATATTATAGGTCCTTCACAAAAAAACTTATTTTGGCCACTCGAAAAATGGAAAATTATTTTTTCGTGCAAAGGAAGTAAAAACTCCCTTTGTCAATATTGTTTAAAAATCCATGATGTAAACTTGTGCAAAATATGATATCATTTGAACAAATATTTTATAGGACTTTCACAAAAATACTCATTTTGAGCACTAAAAAATGGAATGAAAATTTTTATCTTGAATCGATCATGACCAATTTATCTGGTCATAAGGTCATCAAATGGATTGGTGCGTTTTGATTGGACCATGGGCATATCACGCGGATCATGCATCAACCACCGTCGGATGCTTTCGGATCCAACAGCCCAAACCCACCCGAGCCGAAACCCTAGGTCTGTCCTCATGGACATTTTCCACCCACCCCCTGCCTCCATTCTTTCTCTCGTTCCTCCCTCCCCCACCTCCATTCTTTCGCTCCAGATCGACGACGACGGCCCCCCTGTCGCTTCCCCCTCCTTCCCCATCCCGCCGCGGCGAGGAGATCCATTCTCGCCGCCGCCGTTGCCCCGCCCCCTTCTTCCCGTTTCAGACCACATCCACCCACCATAGCTCGCCGCCGGGCCTCCCCCTCCCCTCCTCGCAGATCCAGAGCTGTGAGATCCGTCTCTCTCCGACCTCGAGGTCGACTGGAAGGGGCGCAATCCAGGACCAACGGGCTACACGCTGGTGGAGAGCAGAGCAGAGCACCGCCTCGCCTCTGCCTCCTCCCCTCCTCCTCCGCGCGCGGCCATGGCGCCTCTCTCCATCGCCGTCCGCCTCTTGCGCTCCCCCGCGGCTCCGCGCGTCGTCCCTTTCCCGCCCGCCCGCCTCGCCAGGGCGCCAGCGCGCTTCCGGTGCCGCCGCCGGCTCCGGTCGGTGCGCGCGGAGGCGGCCAAGGAGGCGGAGGTGGGGGAGCTCAGGGCCGGGCTGTCCGTCTACAAGCCGCGCTCCTATGAAGTGCTCGTCTCCGACACCGCCCGCTCCCTCGCCGCCGCCATCGACGACGGCAGGACCCGCCTCGATATTGAGTTCCTATAAGCATCCACTCCACTCCACTATCCCATTCGTCTCGTTTCAATCTAATGCAATCTCATGAGTGTTCTCACATCCCCTCCATGTTTCTTCCATGAACCTCCATGGGTAATCCATGACTAGGCCTCTGCCCAGCAGCATCTCTTCTTACAAGGTACTGACTGCCCGCCCTTCTTCTCCAACCCCTGCTCAAATTTCCTGCTGTGACATGTCGCCATATATTATTGGATACAGTTTGATTCTAGTTACATATGCACAAAAATTCAGTCCATACATAAGAATCTTGTTATGGGACACTGCAACAACATTGACTGAATGTTTCCTACTGCAGCAACACTATGGTCATCAATGGATATGAATTTACTAGTGATCGATGCACACGGATAAATAAATTCTATTATGTGGATGCACCCACATCATCAAAATAGAGTTGCAGATTGCTCACTGTTTTTACTGTCCTGTGCTGCTCATACTGTATGTACAACATGTTGCTGAACTGAAAAATGCTATTTGCTTCACATTTTTGTTTGTTGAACTATCCCAGAGTATTTCAATTAATGTAAACCTATGAGTTAAATAAATTGTATGGGAGGCATTGACATAAGTGATCTAGACCTACTCTGCTCCTGTTTAGAGGCACCTTGTATTCTTTTTTGTAAAATCTCCTATCGTAAGCGAAAAAGCTTCAGGCATTGAGCCATTGAGCCATTGTATTGTCATGAATATCCATGTCACTTTATACCAGTAAGTTAGTTTGATGCTAGACTAGACGTCTCTTTATGCAAGTTTATTGTCATGTCTATTTATTTGTATAAAGTCGAATCAAGTAGTAACATGTGAACAACACTTGCACTGGTGTATGAAGGAGTTAAGTACATGTTTGTTACAGCAGGATAGAGTAGATGTTTGTGTTACCATCCAATCCACTGACAACATGTTTCTGTTATTGTAGTGCTTGCTTAACTCACTGCCATCTTACATTCTGTTCTTTTTTGTATACAGCTCGCCAGAAGAAGGCTGTGAAGATCTTCCCCTGCCCTACCTCTGGACCTCTTCGCCCCATCGTGCAATGCCAGACCCACAAGTACAACATTAAGGCGAGGGATGGCAGAGGCTTTACCCTTGAGGAGCTTAAGGTGATGACATTTCTTTGCTTTGTTTCCTTCATCTTTGATTGCCTATGAATGGTGATCAGTTGCAATAATTGGTTTATAACTGAGCATGGATTTTTAATGTTTGCTCTGTAACTATAGTAAATTTCCATTGTACATTTAATCAATTTCTTTCTTACTTTTGTTATCTAGGTACATAGAACTTGTGTTCTATCTGTAGCTTTTAATTGCTTGCCCCCTCCTACAATCGATGCATGCTGCTTGAGTTTAGATTCAGATGCTAGATGAGATTATCAACTGTCGAGAAATTATCAGATGCTAGTTAGCTTCCTACTGTCAATGCTGTGGTGTTAGAATCCTTGTATATATATACTTGTATATATACTCTGTGTGCTAGAATATCATCATGCTGTTTTCCTCGAGTCGTCATCTTGTTGATAGTTCTGACATAACACTCTGGAGCAAAACAGCTGATGGTTTCCAACAGGAAGGAACAATAGCTCCTTGTGAAATGCAGCCGGTCTTGCTATTGTGAGGTTCCTGCTTTAAGTTCCTTGTGACCCATGTTTCCCTATAAATACATTCACGAAAAGTTGCAGCCGTTACTGTAACCGGGTTCATGGATTTCACTTTTGAATAGGGCTAGCTGACCAGGTTGGCTAGCAGTGAACTGATAACTAACTTAGCTTGGTTCTGATTCGTTAGACACTCATGTGATTTATCTAACTGCTGAATCTCTTTGAACATTGCAGAGTAATGCGCTTAAGGAGTTGCATTAAAGGCGTCGTTGGTGCCCGGTGTCCTCGTCAAGCTCCTTCAGCATATGAACACGGATGTCAAAGTTGTAGGAGAGCATAGGTCGTCCCTTCTTCAGGTTGTCCTTTGCCTAATCAAATGCCCTTTGTTTTGCCGCTCTGCTCCTTCTCACCATCACCACCAGTCCACCACCACCATGGAAAATCCTTTGTTTTTTATGATGGCATTCCATTTCTGAATCCACTAAACCTGCTGCTGCACTTCTTCTTGGAACCTCTTTATTGCTGCTTGCTGCTACTCCTCTCTTCATTCCCACGCTTGCTTCTTCTTCTCCTCACCTTGCTGCTTATCTTCTCTGAAGTCTGAACCCCCTATTGCTGCTGCTGCTCTCTCTCCCTTTCCGAGATTTTCCTGAGATGTGTATATATGTGTCCTGCATAATAAGTGCTTGTTCTTTTCTCTAAACTTTGTTTGTATGATTGAGGGCAAATTTACTTGGTTCTTTTCTCTAAATTGTGCTTGGAACATTCGTTTTTATGATCTAAAATTGCCTTCCTGTGATGATGCAGGTGCCCAGTTTGTGCTCTCTCTAAAATTGCATATTGTGCTTTCGAAGGATCTCCGTGTTGAAGAAGATTGAAGACACTTGTAGAGCTTGTATATTCTCTTGTTATTACACATAGAGCTTGTAAAACCGTGATTGAAAATGTATTATGTGTTATTTGTAGAGTAGCAGCTCCATACTGATTTTGGCTGCTGTTATTTGAAGTACTACTTGTATTTTTTGTCTGGCCAATTTAAATACATGTTATTTATTTACTATGAAATTGAAATCTGAAGAATATGACCTTGACAATTGGGACCCACTTACTAAAACTTGAAAACTGGGACCAATTACAAGAACTTACAATTGGGACCCATCTGACTAATTGACCCATCGTAAAAAAACGAAAAAAGTAATTATAAAAAAATCTGGAATGGTTGAGCCAAAAAGGCCATGGCCCAGAAAATAAAAAGGCTGCATTGCTGGGCTAGGCCCGTGTAGTTCACCAAAATTAGTAGCAAAAAAAACACAAATAGGCTGAATTGTTGGACTAGGCCCATGTAGAAAATCGAATTGGACCGGGATGAATCTTGTGCCACGTCAGATTGCCACGCTGGATGCCTACATGGCCTGGGGAGGTTGCTAGTGACCAAAACGCCACAGTAGACGTATTTTGGTCATAAACGTCTTCGACCATTCCAGAAAAAGGTCGCTATAGTCAGTTTATGACGGCCAGCTTTTGACCTTATGTTTTTTGTCACAAAAAGGTGACAAATGGAAATTTGTGACCATTCAGTGACCAATAGTGGTGGTCACAAGTTGACATATTTCTTGTAGTGCCGTCCTTGGTATCTGAGGTACCATGGTTCTTTGATATGTTATTACTGCGAGCCAACCAGTTGTCTTCTCCCGCACAAAAGTGGGTCATGAGTGTCGTGAGAGCTGCCATAGATTTCGGCTTTTCCTGACCAAGGTGTCGGGCTAGCCACTCGTCTCGGATGTTGTGCTTGAAAGCCTCTAAGGCCTCCGCATCCGGACAATCGATGATTTGATTTTTCTTTGTAAGGAATCGAGTCCAAAATTGCCTGGCTGACTCTTCTGGCTGCTGAATTATGTGGCTCAAGTCATCGGCGTCTGGTGGTCGCACATAAGTGCCCTGAAAGTTTTCGAGGAATTCGGCTTCCAGATCTTCCCAACAGCTAATGGAGTCCGCTAGCAAGCTATTAAGCCAATGCCGCACTGGTCCTTTGAGTTTTAGTGGGAGGTACTTGATGGCATGTAAGTCATCACCGCGGGCCATGTTGATGTGGAGGAGGAAGTCCTCAATCCATACTGCGGGATTTGTTGTGCCGTCGTATTTTTTAATGTTTACATGTTTGAAACCTTTTGGGAATTGATGTTCCATTACTTTGTCTGTGAAGCATGAGGGTTGTGCGGCACCTCTGTATTGCGCCATATCGCGACGCAACTCGAATGGGTCCTGCCCGCTGTGTTCGGCCCATCCGGATTTGCTTTTACTGTATCCGGCATGACGTTTACCATCTCGTAGAGTGGAGCGCCCTCGTGATCCGTAGATCGATCTTGAATGCTTTGCTTTGTCCTCCAATATGTCTCGCAGGTCTGGCGTATCTTCCCATGCCTTTTTACTTGGATGGCATTGGGGTGGAGGCTGAGCTTTTGGCTGGAATGCCTCTCTATCACGGCCACGAGGTGGCCGATCAGCCGTATCATACGCTTCTTCCTCCAGTCGGGGTAGTAATCAGCCGTATCATACGCTTTTGGAGGGACGCTCGAGATTATATTCCTCGGCCGCGAGGACTTTAGTCCATTTGTCAGCTAGCAGATCTTGATCAGCTTGAAGCTGCTGCTACTTTTTCTTCAGGCTATTTGCCCTGGCCATAAGCCTGCGCTTGAAGCGCTCTTGTTCGACGGGATCCTCTGGTACGGCGAATTCATCGTCGCCGAGGCTTGCCTCGTCTTCGGAGGGGGCATGTAATTGTCATCCTCCTCCTCTCCGCCAGCCGCTCTCTCAGGAGAGCTGGCTCCTTCATCCTCCTGCTCTAAATATTGCAGGAGGGGATTGTTGTTGTCTTCGGCGCTATCCGGAGTGTTATTATCTCCTGTGCCGGTATCACCACTTTTGCTTTGGCGGAACTTAGAGCAGCGCCACTGACGTCTGCGCTTGGGTTGCTTCTTGGAGGGGTCATCCTCCGCTATCTCGTCGCCATTGCCTTCATTGGGTGTATCCACCATGTATATGTCATACGACGAGGTGGCTTTCCAGTGCCCTATAGGTGCTGGTTCATGTTCGTCTCCTACATCATCGTCCATACCGTTGATGTCCTCGGAGTCGAAGTCGAGCATGTCGGTAAAATCATCGATAGTGGCTACAAAGTGGGTGCTGGGTGGGCGTCGAATTTCTTCGTCGTCCGCATCCCAATCCTGTTGGCCATAATCCGGCCAGGGCTCTCCTGACAAAGAGAGAGACCTTAGTGAATTCAGAATGTCACCGAAGGGCGAGTGCTAAAAGATATCTGCGGCAGTGAATTCCATGATCGGCGCCCAATCGGATTCGATTGGCAGGGGCGCGGATGGTTCGGGGTCCGAAAGAGAGTCTGGCACCTTGGAGTCACGGGTTGCGCACAGGATTATGCTGGTGTTTGGCTCGATCGCCGTCGAGACTGCAGCCCCTGAGGCGGTGTATAGCCACCCGTCTTCGATTGGCGCAGTTGGCTCCGAGCTAAGGGTCAGAGCTGATGTGGGCGCGGCCTCTGGAGTACCGTCCGGTGGCAGAGCTAGGTCATACCCATCGCGACAGTGCGGCGCGCCCGGCTGTGGCACGAATCCGTCGAAGATCAAGTCCCAATGGATGGTTGTCGTGTAATTCAAACTTCCAAATCTGACCTGATGGCCAGGGGCGTCGCTTTCAATCTGCTCCAGATGGACAAGCGAATTAGCCTGCAGTGCAAAGCCGCCGAATACAAAGATCTGTCCAGGGAGAAAAGTCTCACCCTGGACCGCGTCGCTATCGATGATAGTAGGAGCCATCAAGCCTAACTGCGACGACACAGATGAACTCTTAATGAAAGCACCAATGTCGGTGTCAAAACTGGTAGATCTCGGGTAGGGGGTCCCAAACTGTGCGTTTAGGCCGGATGGTAACAGGAGGCAAGGGACACGAAGTTTTACCCAGGTTCGGGCCGTCTTGATGGAGGTCAAACCCTACGTCCTGCTTGATTAATATTGATGATATGGGTGTTACAAGAGTAGATCTACCACGAGATCAGAGAGGCTAAACCCTAGAAGCTAGCCTATGGTATGATTGTATGTTGTGATTGTTTCCCTATGGACTAAAACCCTTTGGTTTATATAGACACCGGAGAGGGTTAGGGTTACACTAGGTCGGTTACAAAGGAGGAGATATCCATATACGTATTGCCTAGCTTGCCTTCCACGCCAAGTAGAGTCCCATCCGGACACGAGACGAAGTCTTCAATCTTGTATCTTCATAGTCTAACAGTCCGGCCAATGGAGATAGTCCGGCAGTCCGGAGACCCCCTAATCCAGGACTCCCTCACTATTGCCTTCTTCATGACTTATACATGTTCCTATGACTATGAGATTATGCAACTCCCGAGTATCGGAGGAACACTTTGTGTGCTACCAAACGTCGCAACGTAACAGGGTGATTATAAAGGTACTCTATAGGTGTCTCTGATGGTGCTTGTTGAGTTGGCATAGATCGAGATTAGGATTTGTCACTTCGATTGTTGGAGAGGTGTCTCTAGGCCCTCTCGGTAATGCACATCACTGTAAGCCTTGCAAGCATTGTGACTAATGAGTTAGTTGCAGGATGATGTATTACAAAATGAGTAAAGAGATTGTCCGATAACGAGATTGAACTAGGCATTGACATACCGATGATCGAATCTTGGGCAAGTAACATACCGATGACAAAGGGAACAACGTATGTTGTTATGCGGTTTGACCGATAAAGATCTTCGTAGAATATGTAGGAACCAATGAACATCCAGGTTCTGCTATTGGTTATTGACCAGAGACTAGTCTCGGTCATGTCGACATAGTTCTCGAACCCGTAGTGTCTGCATGCTTAAAGTTCTGTGACGATCGGTATTATGAGTTTATATGTTTTGATGTAGCGAAGATAGTAGATGTGATCACAGACATGACGAGCAGTCTTGAAATGGTCGAGATGTAAATATTGATATATTGGACGGCTATATTCAGACACTGGAAGTGTTCCGGATGATTTCGGAGGAAACCGCAGTGCCGGAGGTGTTACCGGAACCCCTCGGGGATGTATTGGGCCTTTGTGGGTGCTACCTCTTGAACACTGATGACCCACAAGTATAGAGGATCTATCGTAGTCCTTTCGATAAGTAAGAGTGTCGAACCCAACAAGGAGCAGAAGGAAATGATAAGTGGCTTTCAGCAAGGTATTCTTTGCAAGCACTGAAATTATCGGTAACAGATAGTTTTGTGATAAGGTAATTGGTAATGAGTAGCAAGTAATAAAAGTAAATAAGGTGCAGCAAGATGGCCCAATCCTTTTTGTAGCAAAGGACAAGCCTTGACAAACTCTTATATGATGTAAAGCGCTCCCGAGGACACATGGGAATTATCATCAAGCTAGTTTTCATCACGCTCATATGATTCACGTTCGGTACTTTGATAATCTGATATGTGGGTGGACCGGTGCTTGGATGCTGCCCTTACTTGGACAAACATCCCACTTATGATTAACCCCTATTGCAAGCATCCGCAACTACAACAAAAGTATTAAGGTAAACCTAACCATAGCATGAAACATATGGATCCAAGTTAGCCCTTTATGAAGCAACGCTTAAACTAGGGTTTAAGCTTCTGTCACTCTAGCAACCCATATTATTACTTCCCAATGCCTACCTCTAGGCCCAAACAATGGTGAAGTGTCATGTAGTTGATGTTCACATGACAACACTAGAGGGATGACAACATAAATCTCATCAAAATATCGAACGAATACCAAATTCACATGACTACTGATAACAAGACTTCTCACATGTCCTTAGGAACAAACGTAACTACTCACAAAGCATATTCATGTTCATAATCAGGGGGGTATTAATATGCATAATGGATCTGAACCTATGATCTTCCACAAAGTAAACCAACTAGCATCAACTACAAGGAGTAATCAACACTACTAGCAACCCACAGGTACCAATCTGAGGTTTGTATACAAAGATTGGATACAAGAGATGAACTAGGGTTTGAGATGAGATGGTGCTGGTGAAGATGTTGATGGAGATTCACCCCCTCCCGATGAGAGGATCATTGGTGATGATTTCCCTCTCTCGGAGGGAAGTTTCTCCGGCAGAACAGCTCCGCGGGAGCCCTAGATTGGTTCTGCCAAGGTTTCGCCTCGTGGCGGCGGAGTCTCATCCCGAATGCTTGCTTATGATTTTTCCTCGACGAAAAACTCCATACAGCAGAAGATGGGCATCGGAGGGACACTAGGGGGCCCACTAGGTAGGGAGCGCGCCCAGGGGTGGTGGGGCGTGCCCCCCGCCCTCGTAGCTAGGGTGTGCCCCCCTGTGGAACTTCTTGCGCTCAGTATTTTTTATATATTCTGGAAATAGCTTCCTTGAAGTTTTAGGACTTTTGGAGCTGTGCAGAATAGGTCTCTAATATTTTCTCCTTTTCCAGCCCAGAATCCCAGCTGCCGGCATTCTCCCTTTTTATGTAAACCTTGTAAAATAAGAGAGAATATGCATAAATATTGTGACATAATGTGGAATAACAACCCATAATGCAATAAATATCGATACAAAAGCATGATGCAAAATGGACGTATCAACTTCTCCAAGCTTAGACCTTGCTTGTCCTCAATCCATAGGTAGATATGGTGGACTCTCATGGCAAAACTGAGTTTAGGGATATTTGGAAGCACAAGTAGTATCTCTACTTGGTGCGAAGAAATTGGCTAGCAAGAGAGGGAAATGCAAGATCAACATGTTGGATGATCCATGACAATATAATTTATCTCAGATATCAGAAAACATAACCCATTATGTTGTCTTCCTTGTCCAATGTCAACTCTTAGCATGTCATACTTTAATGAGTGCTCACAGTCATAAAAGATGTCCAAGATAGTATATTTATATGTGAACCTCTCTTTCTTTATTACTTCCTATTAAAACTCATACTAATTTTCTCATATATTCAACAATCCGTTGCTGTCATCTGGCCTGGAAACAACAAAATTGAACACCCAATGTTAACTTGGCCAGGAGATCAATCGCAAAAAAACCTATTAATTAGACGATCATTGTATGCATGCATGTGCTTGTGCTTGCTTAGACATGGCCTTGAATTTTTTTCTTGAGGTTGGTGAGGTGCTAGCTCTTGGTGACGCGGAAGTAGTAAATGAAGTACCAAGGATTACCCACAGTACTACTCTCAAACACACAAGATTAGAAAGAACAATACATGAAGTTGTCAAAATATACTTGGTGTAGGCTATCAAACATGAACCGGGACTATTGCAGCCTGTTAGTTTTCTAAACCAACCAAAGATATAGCTTCAGAGTACTATGTTAACAAAACATACTTGGTGTAACCTATCAAACCTGTATTTCAGATGCATAGGCTAGTTTCTATGTTAAGCCCCAGGTGAGCTGCCACCGATCCATGATCGGCTTCCTCATCTCCGGTGAAGCGCTAGGCACTAACCTTAGTCACTTATCCATGGAACTTTTGTAGATTTCATGTCACCCATGTTCTTTAGTAATTATACCTAAAGTTGATGTATCAGTTAAAATACCTTAAGACTTGCATTAGTTTTGTTACAATAGATATTCAATATGTGTATCGATGTAGTTTCCTCTATATAACAATAAGGCGAATGTATACCAACCATTTTCCTTGGTGTAATTTTCTAAGGTCTTGTCTATTACACATATGTTTTCAACAAACCTGTTTGAGTTAGGAAGTGGCTTTGAATGTGAATGTACTAATATTAGAATCTCCAGAGTTCCCTTCCCGGAAAGAGGCACCTTTGGATCTTACTATATAAATAAATGATTAACTTCACTAGCTCACTAGCCACAAACATAATAAAGAAAAAAAATCATAAGCTCACAATCTAGCGGCACTATATGTCATTTCGTCATACGTCATTGCACCATACGTGCGCAGTTTGTAGTGATAATCTTATGCACATGCAGCAACTTCTTTTTTCTATTGTTGAATAGACATTGTTCTATATGTGCCAGCTTGACAGTGTGCTGCATCATGCAACCACTCTTTTTCTGTTTGACACAGCACTAGATACGTCTATGATATTTTTGTTTAGTCAATAAGGAGCTTATTAGCAGCCCAAACTTGATTATTAAGGAACCAATCATAACAGTGTTTGTCGTACTCTTTGACTAATAAAACCTATATTGACCACCAACTGGAGCAGGAGCCACATGCCAACAAGGACGTAACATGCAAAAGACAAATCATACAGTACCATTTTGCTTACGTCCACATACCATATAGAGAGAGATGGTACATGTGCATGCATTTTGGATATGCTTCGCACCTGGGAAAACTTCTGTGAGCCATGTTTACGTTAGGGGTAGGTTAGAGATTCGGTGAGAAAAAAGTCGAATGTAGGAAGGAAGTTTCCTTCCTAGTTGCCTGCCAGTGTTTGTAAGGTTTCCGTCATTTTTGTTATTGATTGACTTGGTCTGATAGTTCCCAGAAATTAGCAAACCTTGCTCCATTCTAAAAAAAAGATACTATCCAGCATGGTGCAACCAGCCTAGAGACTGAAAAGTATCCACATTATGGATCAACCGGCCGGTTTCCTGGAAGCATTGTCTGTGCGCCCAACGCACGGACGCATCACGCTGCCGTCTAGCGAAGTGGAGAACCGGTATGACCATCGTACCTAGACAGATGAAAACCGACCGTCTCTGTTGTCATGGAGGAGCTGGGCGATGGGCGATGTGGAGGGCGGACGGCCTACAAGCCTGTACTAGCCGTGGCCATAATAGCGACTGAGAGAATGGCCGGTGAGGGTCGACACAATCCTCGCATGAGGAGAGCGTGCGCCTTGGTGATGATGGCCTCCTTGTCCTCGATGGCGGCCTTGTGCTGCATGGCCTGCAGCATGCGGCCTCGGCGGTGAAGTCGGCAGTGTTGACACAAGTATGACATAACATGGTACGAAGCGCGCACAAGACATGGTGCCTGAATAAGGTACGGGACAAAGCTTGGCACATGCCATTGTACATATATCACGGTACAACATATGGCAGATCAATTATTGGATACGACACCCACAACGACAGTATGAACCCCGAGCAAGCAACTACCAACGGATGGAAGTCGGCAGGATAAACTGTTATTCCAACAAGTTGGGGGGCGCCAACACAGCTGCCAGAACAAGGATTCATCGCAGAAGATCACTAGAAATAAGTCACGTCTGTAAAATCTTGAGGTTTTGGTGTGAAGCGTATGCCTCCTGGCAGGGACGTGTGCGTGCTTATATAATCAACAATGTACAAGATACGGCAGGTGGTTTGGGCTTGGCCCCCCATCCAAGCTATACAGATATCTACAAGAGATAGGCTTGCCTCTAACCACCTGCCTTGGGTTACAAGATGATACACACACACACAATCACGACCGTGACATTGTCACGTTACAATACAACTTAAGCCTATCATTTAACATCCTCCCTCAATCTAAACATGTCAAGGTTAAGATTGTTCTTGAAGGCTTGAAGTTGTCGAGCTTGCAAAGGCTTTGTGAAGCCATCAACAACTTGATCTCCAGTTGGTATAAACCCGATTTCAACTCCTAGTTCATCAAGCAGGGTTTCTACACACATTACCTCAGCAGTTGCATTTGCATGTGACTTGTATTCTGCCTCTGTGCTGGATCTTGAAACAGTTGCTTGTTTCTTGGCATTCCATGATATGAGATTAGAACCAAGAAAAACAGCAAACCCACCAGTAAATCTCCTGTCATCAGGACATCCTGCCCAGTCTGCCTCAGAAAAGGCACTTACTGTGGTTGATGACGACTTACATATTTTCAGTCCTATTCCAGCACTCCCTTGAATATAACGTAGTATTCTTTTAACAGCTGTCCAATGCATGGAAGTGGGAGCATGCAAAAATTGACAAACCTTATTGACAGAGAAAGATATATCAGCTCTTGTCAAAGTAAGATATTGAAGTGCACCAACAACACTTCTATACTTAGTTCCTTCTTCTGGACTTAACAGTTCCCCTTCATGTAAGGATAGCTTTTCTGTAGTAGAGAAAGGAGTACTACAAGGTTTACACCCCTTCATGCCCACACGTCTGAGAATATCATTAGCATATTTCTCTTGAGTCAACAAAATCCCATTAGGTATCTTTTTTACCTCAATACCTAAGAAATAATGTAACTCTCCCAAGTCCTTAAGTGCAAAGTCATTTTTCAAATTTTTGAGTAAAGCTGAGGTGGCCTCTGGTGAGGAACTAGCAACAATTATGTCATCTACATAAATCAGCATATAGATAATCACCTTCCCTTTCTGAAAGAAGAACAAGGAGGTGTCACCTTTGGAGGGCTGAAAACCAAGTTGCTGTAAGTTTGTGCTCAACCTGGAGTACCAAGCTCTGGGTGCCTGTTTCAGACCATACAAAACTTTGTCCAACTTACAAACATACTGAGGTTTAGTCTCATCGACAAAACCAGGTGGTTGCTTCATGTAAACCTCCTCCTCCAGAATGCCATATAAGAACGCATTCTGAACATCCAGTTGGCGAAGACTCCATCCCCTGGTAACAGCAATAGACAAAACAAGTCTAATGGTGGCAGCTTTAACAACTGGACTAAATGTGTCCTCATAATCAATGCCATGGCGTTGCTTGAAACCTTCTGCAACTAGCCTAGCTTTGTATCTATCTAAAGTACCATCAGAGTGTCTTTTAATTTTGTACACCCACTTACAGTCTATAATATTCCTCCCTGACTTTGGAGAAACTAAATGCCATGTTCTATTTTTCATAAGAGCATTATACTCTATTTCCATAGCATGTTGTCAGTTTTTGTCTCTTAGAGCTTCTGCCACGCTTCTAGGTTCTTGAGCAACAGCAAGATTTGCAAATTTGAAATTTTTATCATACCTGGCCGTCCCATCTTTGGGAACCAACGGTTTAAAAATACCTTTTTGGGACTGTGTACTGGGGCGCACAGGAGCAGCAGACGCAGACGATCCACCAGGCTCAGCGGATCCAACCCCTCTGGTGGCAGTCGGGGGAGCGGGCCGATCCTCCTCGACTGAGGCGCGGTCACGCATAGGATCACGCACCCATGCAGGTGACAGGACGGACCGATCCGCCTCGGCTGTGGTGCAGTCGGGCGTGGGGTCGTGCGCCCGCTCAGGCGACAGGGCAGAGTGGTGGACAGGCGACACACGCCCGTGGGCCAGTCCGCCAGAGCCATCATGACGGCGAGAGGCGGCGGTGCTAGGCGACACACCCATGTCGGTCCCACCAGGACACGTGCGGCACACGGAGACACCAGTAGCGGACCCGCCAGCCGAGGGAGCGCTTGCCGCCGCAGGCGCGTAGGATCCCGCACCGCCAGATCTCTCGGGATCGACAACTGCAGCAGAATCGTCCTCGTGTTACGCGCTGGTCGGATTTGGACTGATATGCTGCATAAAATCATGATGCAGCTTGCCATTTTCTGTCACATTTTTTCATTGTTTCCTGAAGCATCATGACTCGGATTAGTGGCACCATTAACCATATGATCAACACATCATCCCCCTGATCAGTAGGATTCAAAAGCTCCAGTGGTAACAAGAGGATTTCGGCTCTCAACCGTGCACCCGCATTAGGATGCAAGGTGGAAGAAGGAAAAATGTTTTCATCAAATACCACATCTCTGGAAATATAGACTCTGCCGGTAGATATATCTAGGCATTTGTACCGCTTGTGGAGATTACAGTATCCTAGGAAGGCACACTGTTTGGATCTAAATTGGAGTTTATGTGTATTATAGGGCCTAAGATTCGGCCAACAAGCACAACCAAATATGCGGAGAGAGGAATAATTTGGTGTATCACCAAACAATCGAGTGAGTGGAGTCTCAAAGTTTATAACTTTGCTTGGCATCCTATTGATTAAATAGGTGGCAGCAATGAAGGCCTCATCCCAAAATTTCAAGGGCATGGAGGCTTGAGCAAGTAAGGATAGGCCAACTTCAACGATGTGACGGCGTTTACATTCAGCTGACCCGTTTTGCTGATGAGCATGGGGGCAGGAGACATGGTGAGAAATTCCTATTTTGGTAAAAAAAGGAATTCAACTTTTTGTACTCCCCTCCCCAATCTGTTTGGAGAGCTAGGATTTTGCGATCAAATTGTCGTTCAACAAGATTTTGAAAGTCATGAAATTTTTGGAAAACTTCAGACTTGTGTTTGATAAGGTAGATCCATGTGAATTTACTGAAATCATCTATAAAACTCACATAGTATTTCTTTCTTCCTACGGTTTCAACGGCAGGACCCCACACATTACAAAAGATAAGTTCCAAAGGAAATTTTGATTCACTCATAGATTGAGGATATGGTAGCTGGTGGCTTTTGCCCTTTTGGCATGCGTCACATACAAATTTATTATCATCATTGCTAGCACATGGGAGCTTATTCTCACTAATGATCTTCTTAACAACAGTGGAAGGAGAAGCTGATCAACTCACCACCGGTAACACCTGTGTGGGCAAGGAAATGGACCCATCCATGTAACACCCTCGATGCGACTATATCTCCCACGCGTCGAGGCACGACTTAGAGGCATAATCGCATTGAAGGCATATGTCGCAAGTTAGGCAATCTTCACAACATCCCATGTAATATAGATAATAAAAGGGGAGATAAAATAGTTGTCTTACACTTGCCACATCAATCAAGTACATAAATAACATTACATCAACCAAACACTCATGGACCGACTATGGCGCCAAAATAAAAGATACCCCAACATGCGACATGGTCCCGAAATCCCCCAACTGGGCACCACTACTGATCATCAGGAAAAGAAACATAGTAACGTTGAGAGTCTCCGTCGAACTCCCACTTGAGCTCTAGCGCGTCTCCTGGAGCGGAATCATCAGGCCCTGCATCTGGTGTGATAGTAATCTGTGAGCCACAGGTACTTAGAAATCTCGCACCCTCGCGATCAAGACTATTTAAGCTTATAGGTAAGGCAAGGTACAAATATATGTGGAGCTGCAGCAAGCGACTAGCAAAATATGGTGGCTAACTTATTCGCAAAAGAGAGCGAGAAGGGGAGGCAAAGCACGAGCGAGAAACTAGAGGACAACCTACGCAAGCATTACTCCAACACCGTGTCCGCTTCCCGGACTCCGCCGAGAAGAGTCCATCACGGTAACACACTCAGTTGATTCATTTTAATTAAGTTAAGGTTCAAGTTATCTACAACCGGACATTAACAAATTCCCATCTGCCCATAACCGTGGGCACGGCTTTCGAAAGTTCAAATCCCTACAGGGGAGTCCCAACTTAGCCCATGACAAGCTCTCATGGTCAACGAAGGAATGGACCTCCTCCCAAGACGTTCCGATCAGACTCGGTATCTCGGTTCTTCAAGACACTTCGACAGGTTAAAACAAGACCAGCAACACCGCCCGAATGTCCCGACAAATCCCGATAGGAGCTGCACATATCTCGTTCTTAGGGCACACTTAGATTGTCCAAACTTCCGGTAGGCCAGCCCAGAGTTGCCCCTGGTGGCCACCGGCGGCTGACGAGGTGGACCAACACTCATAGGAGCACTGGCCCGGGGGGTTTAAAATAAGATGACCCTCGGGCTCCGGAAACCCAAGGGAAAAAGAGGCTAGGTGGAAAATGGTAAAACCAAGGTTGGGCATTGCTGGAAAAGCTTTAATCAAGGCGAACTATCAAGGGGTTCCCATTATAACCCAACCGCGTAAGGAACGCAAAATCCGGGAACATAACACCAATATGACGGAAACTAGGGCGGCAAGAGTGGAGCAAAACACTGGACGAGAGGCCGAGCCTTCCACCCTTTACCAAGTATATAGATGCATTAAGATAACATGGCAATATAATGATATCCCAACAAGTAAAATAATGTTCCAACAAGGAATGGCCTCCAATCTTCACCTGCAACTAGCAACGCTATAAGAGGGGGCTGAGCAAAGCGGTAACATAGCCAATCAATGGTTTGCTAGGACATGGTGGGTTAGAGGTTTTGACATGGCAATTTGGGAGGCTTGAAAGCAAGTGGTAGGCATCGTAGCATTGGCATAGCAAAAGAGCGAGCAATCTAGCATAGCAAAGATAGTAGTGATTTCGAGGGTATGATCATCTTGCCTGCACAGTTGTCAGAGTTAACTGGATTCTCGAAAGCAAACTCAACGGGCTCCTCACTAGCGAACTCTTCTCCCGGCTCTAGACAAACAGGATAAACAAGCAACAAGGACACAATCAACCACGTGAAAGGATCAAACAATAAGATGTAAAGATGGTATGCTATGCGGGATGCAATGCGGGATGCATGTGCAAGACTTAACAAGGGATGCATGAACCTGGCGTCAACTTGGGAATCCAAGCATGCCACTGGAAAGATGAGATGAAATCGCTTGAAAACGATATAAAGAACGCCGGAATTGGGGTTACGGTTTGGAAAAGGCAAGCAATTTAAATATGACACCGGTCTGCGATTTACAGCAAGTAACCATCTAAATGCAATGAGATGAACATGCTACAACACCCAAACATGGCATAAAAATACATGGCAGGGATGCATTCATGATGCTTAACAAAAGTCTAGCACTGAGCTACGGCCAATTCATCCATTAACAGGTTCAAACAAGCATGGCAAAAATGCATATGACAAACAGATTTCGGACTTAGTGAAATTAACACTTGTCTGGAATTTCAGATCAGATAGCACTCTTTGGAGCAACAAAACTACATGCTACAGGACCTGAACATGGCAAAGTAAAGCATGGCATGGAGCTACTCAAAGAGCTTAACAAAAGTCCCTTAGTGACCTTGAGCCAAAAGGGATCAGAAAATACAATTGCAAGCATGTGAACATGGCAAAAACATAATCAGATCACAGACTTAGTGAAAACTGGAGCATGCTGAAAACAGATCTCAAGTAGGCATGTTTACGAGCTCGATGCACTCACTACGGAGCAAGTCATGACCAACTAAGCATACATCCATCATGAATACACAAAATTCAAGCTAGACATGGCAAGAACAATAGCATAGCATGCACGGATCAACTACAACATCATCGGCAAAATCGCTAACAAGTAGACAATCTGCCCAGATTCACAAAGTAGCAAAAGTAGAGCTCGATTGACTCAAGCTAGGTTGCTCCATAATTGCAAGCAAAGACATGGATGGATAGAGCACTACAAGATTAACAAAACATCCTTACTGATCATCCTCAAAAGAGGCACGGATCACTAGGAAACAACATGAACATATGGCAATATGAGATAAACAGCTCAAGGACTTAGTGGAAATGCTAAGTCCCTGAAATCAGAATTACCAAGTGCCTCACTTTGCAAGCTTGTGCTAGTCACCACACACATCACAAAAATACATGGGTTTCACCTTTGGAAAGATGGAAAAACCCTTAACAAAACATATATAGTACTCAAGGGCATATCATGCACACAATAATCATGGCAAAAATGACAAATAGCTAAATGGAGCAGCAGATCTGACAATTATCTCAAGTAGCCCTCTTCTAACAGCATTTCGGGCATCAAGATGAACTCAAATGAAAATGATGCAATGGAATGAAATGATGTACTCTCTGAGATGAACATTTTGATACGCTATATGTCAAAAACGGAGCTACGGATGCAAAGTTACGGCACGATGAACATGGGCACTTGAAACTGAAAGAAACGGGGACTTAGTAGAATTTCGACCTCTGGATCTAGGGTTTGACCCGGCACGCAAAACGAGGCGGTGGCGCTGCTCGCCAGAGATGACGAAGACGGCGGCCGGTGAGGTCGAGGTCGCCGGATCCAGTCGCTCCTCGATCGGATCTGGCCGGAGGAGGAGGCGCCGGCGGGGGCGGCGGCGGGGCGGCGGGGATCCGGTGGCGCAGCCGCGGTGGACGCCGGCGGCGGCGGTGGAGAGGACGGGCGCCGGCGGGGGGGGGTGCCTGGCCGGGGCGGCGGCGGAGGGCCGGCGCGGGGGCCCGGGGCGGCGCGGGCGATGTGGATGGCAGCCACGTGGCAGCTCCGGTTGGCGGCGGCGGAAGCATCCGCTCCGGACGCGTGCCGCACGCGCGGGCGATTTAGGGTTTCGGGAGGACCGGATTTCGGGACCTTTATAGGCATAGAGGGGAGCTAGGAGAGGAGGTGCGGTTTTTGGCCCGAGATCGTGATCGAACGTCTGAGATGGAAGGTTTAGGTGGGTTTGGGCCAATTGGATGGGTGTTGGGCTGCAACACACACAAGGCCTTTTCGGTCCCCCGGTTAACCGTTGGAGTATCAAACGAAGTCCAAATGTATACGAAACTTAACAGGCGGTCTACGGTAGTAAACCAAGGCCGATTGGCAAGTCTCGGTCCAATCCGGAAATGTTTAATCCCCACACACAAAGAAAGGTAGAAATGACCACCGGAGGAGAACGAAGCGCCGGAATGCAAAACGGACAACGGGGAAAATGCTCGAATGCATGAGATGAACACGTATGCAAATGCAATGCACATGATGACATGATATGAGATGCATGACAACGATAACAACACACGGAGACAAAGACCCGAACCCGAGAAAATAAAATAACTTAAGCCGGAAACGGCAAGAGTTGGAGTACAAATTGGGAAAGTTACATCCGGGGTGTTACAACACTCCACCACTACGAAAGGATCTCGTCCCGAGATCTAGGACTAAAGAACACCGGGTACTCAGAACGGAGGTGATCCTCGCGTTCCCAGGTAGCTTCACGGTCGGAATGGTGTGACCACTTGACTTTGAGGAATTTGATTGACTTGTTGCGAGTCTTGCATTCAGTCTCTTCAAGAATAGCAACTGGGTGCTCACGATAAGAGAGATCTTCTTGGAGCTCAATGTCCTCGAAGTTGACGGTGCGGTCAGGAGTCTTGAAGCACTTTCGGAGCTGAGAGACATGGAACACGTCATGAACATTTGCAAAATTTGAAGGAAGCTCGAGTTGATAGGCGAGGTCGCCTCTCTTGCTGACAATCTTGAAAGGTCCCACGTATCTAGGGGAAAGCTTCCCTTTGATACCGAAAGCGACGAGTACCTTTCATAGGAGAGACGCGGAGGTAAACATGATCTCCGATCTCGAAAGCCAAATCACGGTGCTTACTATCATAGTAGCTCTTCTGGCGGGATTGGGCTGCTTTGAGGTTATCTCGAATGACTTTGCACATTTCCTCTACCTCTGTGATTAAGTCATTACCCAAAAGCTGACATTCACCGGTTTCAGACCAGTTGAGAGGGGTATGGCACTTCCTGCCATACAAAATTTCAAATGGGGCCTTGCCCGAACTTGCTTGAAAACTGTTGTTGTAGGAGAATTCAGCATAAGGAAGACAATCCTCCCACTTCATGCCGAAGGAGATCACACAAGCCCTGAGCATATCTTCAAGAATCTGGTTGACACGCTCGACTTGACCGCTAGTTTGAGGATGGAAAGCTGTGCTGAAGCGGATGTTGGTGCCCATGGCCTTCTGAAAAGAATCCCAAAACTTGAGGTAAAGATGCTGCCACGGTCTGAAGAGATCACTTGTGGAATACCGTGCAGAGAGACAATTCGAGAGGTATAGAGTTCCGCCAATTGAGCTGCAGTGATCGACTCTTTGATAGGCAGAAAGTGAGCCACTTTAGTGAGTTTGTCGATGACAACGAATATAGCATCATTGCCACGCTTGGACTTTGGAAACCCAGTCACGAAGTCCATCTCAATGTGGTCAAACTTCCATTCTGGAATGGCAAGAGGTTGGAGGAGACCAGCTGGCCTTTGGTGTTCTGCCTTCACTCTTCTGCAGACATCACATTCATTCACGAATTGAGCAATCTCGCGCTTCATTCGAGTCCACCAATAAGCCTGCTTGAGGTCCTGATACATCTTCGTGCTCCCAGGGTGGATGGAGAGGAGAGAATTGTGAGCCTCGTTCATGATCACTTTACGGAGGTCACCTTTGGGTACAACAATACGATCCTCGAAGAAGAGAGTATCCTTGTCATCAAGGCGGTAGCACTTGTACTTGGGTTGACTCTTGGCAATCCCAATCTTCACCTTTTTCACCATAGCATCAAGAAGCTGGGCTTGGCAATCTGGTCTTCCAAGGTAGGAGAGACTTGAAGGTTGGCGAGGAAACCTTGAGGAACAATTTGCAGATTAAGTTTGCGGAAAGCTTCACAAAGCTCGGGTTGATAAGGCTTGAGAATCAGACTGTTGCAATAAGCTTTCCTGCTCAATGCGTCAGCAATCACATTGGCCTTGCCTGGAGTATACTCGATACTCGGATTATACTCTTGAATCATTTCGACCCATCGAGTTTGCCTGAGGTTGAGATTAGGCTGAGTGAAGATGTACTTGAGACTCTTGTGATCAGTGAAAATGTCCACTTTTCTTCCCAATAAGAGATGTCTCCAAGTCAAAAGAGCATGCACAACTGCCGCCAACTCGAGATCATGAGTGGGGTAGTTCTTCTCATTAGGCTTCAACTGGCGAGAGGTATAAGCAACAACTTTCTTCTCTTGCATCAATACTGTGCCAAGACCTTGGAGAGAGGCATCACAAAAGACCTCGTACGGCTTGGATTCATCAGGCGGAGTCAGAACTGGAGCAGTGATCAATTTCTCTTTCAAAGTGTTGAAAGCAATGTCACACTCCGGAGACCAAACGTACTTGACGTGCTTCTGGAGAAGATTTGAGAGAGGCTTCGCGATCTTAGAAAAGTTTTCAACGAATCTTCGGCAATAGCTTGCGAGACCGAGGAAGCTACGGAGTTGCTTCACGTTCTGAGGAGGTTCCCAATTCACAATTGCAGACACCTTCTCAGGATTCACGGCAATGCCCTTGGCAGAGATGATATGACCAAGATAAAGAACCTCATCGAGCCAAAATTCGCACTTGGAGAACTTGGCGTAGAACTGGTGTTCCCTCAACTTATCGAGCACCAAACGCAAGTGCTTGGCATGATCTTCCTTGTTCTTGGAGAAAACCAGAATGTCGTCGAGATAGACCAAAATGAAGTCATTGGTGTAGGCGTTGAAGATGAAGTTCATCATGCGAGAGAACGTCAGAGGAGCGTTGACGAGGCCAAAAGACATGACAGTGTATTCATATGAACCATAGCTTGTCCTGAAAGCCGTCTTGGGAATATCTTGCTCACGGATTCGAATCTGATGATAACCCATACGGAGATCAAGCTTGGAGAATACTTGGGCACCTTTGAGTTGTTCGAACAGCTCGTTGATGTTGGGAAGTGGGTATTTGTTCTTGATGGTCCTCTTGTTCAATGGACGGTAATCAACACAAAGTCGGTCCGTTCCATCCTTCTTCTTCACAAAAAGAACACCACAACCCCATGGAGAAGAACTAGGCCGGATGAGACCCATTCTTTCTTGAATATTGAGTTGATTCTTCCGCTCCTTCAACTCTTTAGGTCCGAGCTTGTAAGGACGCTTGCACACTGGTTCCGTGCCAGGCTCAAGATCGATGACGAATTCAACTGGCCGGTGCAGAGGCATTCCTGGGAGCTCTTCTGGAAAGACATCTTGATATTCGCAAACGATTGGAATTTGCGAGATGGCATCGAGTTCACCCTTCTCATTGAGAGAAAACAGACGGATGGTATTATCCCGAGCGGCAAAGACAATTACATCCTCAGACGAATGAGTCAATTGAATCTGTCTGGCAGCACAATCAAGATGCGCCTTGTGCTTAGAAAGCCAATCCATCCCGAGAATAAGATCAATATCCGAGTTACCAAGAACAATTGGGGAAGAAAGGAACTTGTAGTCGCCAACGTGATAGTAACCTCCGGGACGCAGGGTGTTAGCTGTCATCTGCTTGCCCAGTGACACAATTTGCAAGGAACTTTGCAGATGAACTGCTAAAGGTTTATGCATAACTTGGGATGAAACAATGAGATGCACCAGTATCAAAAAGAACTTTTGCGGGAACATCGTTAACAGGAAGGTTACCCATTATGACCTCTGACGAATCCTCTGCCTGAGCTGCATTCATCAAGTTGACCTTGGCGTGCTTGGGGTTATGCTTGACCATAGTTGTACTTGCCGATCTGACAGGAGGAGGAGGAGGAAGATGCCTCTGGTTGAAACACTTGTTGGAATAGTGACCCTTCTGTTGGCACTTGTTGCACGTGACCTCTGAAAGCGGACGGTGATACGGAGCACTCGATCTTGGAGCTTGAGACGAAGTCTTGTTCTGAAAGCCAGGGTTGGGTGGGTGGGAAGATCCACTGCCGCCTTTGCTCTTCTGCTGATACGGCTGATGGAACGGAGGAGGAGGAAGCCAATACTTCTGCTGCTTGGCCACTTGAGTAGAGGAAGAAGGAATAACATCTCTGACTCGCTTCTTGGAAGCATCACACCTCAATTGAGCAGTCTCTTGCTTCCACGCCATGTTGTAGAACTCATCATACCTCAAGGGCTCAAAGAGAACAAGAGCTAGCTGAATTTCTTCTCTGAGACCACCCCTGAACTGGTATATCATGCTCTTCTCATCATGTACGTCCTGCTTGGCAAAGCGGGCGAGCTTCTGAAACAACTTGTTGTAGTCATAGACAGACAAAGAGCCTTGCTTAAGGTTGCGGAATTCCTCACGCTTGCTTTCAACCACGCTCTGAGGAATATGATGAGCTCGGAAATCTTGACGGAATTCATCCCAAGTGATAACACGTCCACCTCTGGAGTCCTTGTACTGCTGGAACCATTCTGCAGCTTGATCTTTGAGTTGGAAAGAAGCGAACTTGACAAAGTCCTCAGGCCTGACGTTATTGCACTCGAAATGCTTGCACAGATCCACAAGCCAATCGTCAGCATGAGTTGCCTCAACACAATTGCTGAAAGTCTTTGGCCCGTTAGCAAGGAACTGGTTGAGTGTAGCAAAGTGATTCTGATTGTTGCCTTGATTCCCTTGGTTGCCTTGATTGCGCTCTTGGAAAATTTGCATGATCAACTGTGTGTTTGCATTGGTTGCAGCCATCACATCTTGCCATGCCTCCGGAGGAGGTGGAGGTGGTGGCGGACCAGGATTCGGAGTCGTGCACGTTGGAGGAGCCATCCTGAAGAGGTTGACATCCATTAGCACATTGATAGAAAAATATCGAAGCTGAATCCAACGGAATGAAAATTGCAACATATAGTCTTCACATCCGAACAAAATGAACGAATGCATTCCTCTTGAAATGGTCACATATCCATAAATTGAGAAGCCACTTAGAATTAAGGTAGAGAAATAAATCAACAAGGTACGGATCAAGAACGAATAATCGGTAAGAAATCCCAATCTCAAACCAATATCCGTGGAAGAAGAACTAGAGCTATTAGAATTCCCACCTATGAAACTCCCGAACCTTTCCGGTTATGCAATCAGGTGTTGGGGATACAGGGGAAGCATAATATCTCACCCAAACTAGCAAATCCTACATCTAGCTGTATCCATCCTTCAACACATAACCAAGAAACCTTCGGATACCGTCTACCTCAACCTTTGAAAAGCATCCGTTATACAAGTTATGGCGATACTCCTGAACTCCCGCCCCAGTACTGGGTGACGTCGAGGTTATCTCACCAACGAACCGCATAAAAGAGATTGTCAATGTCGGCGTACTAAACTCAGGTATTCCAGAACTGCAACGATAAAATTATGACGACAACACCTCAGAGCTCAAATCCCTGGGACACTTCCACAAAACCCCTGACAGGAGGCACCAAGATAATGCTTTTATCATAAAACCATCGGAATGATTCCAAGATACCGCGTGATCCTAAAAAAAATAGTGAAATTTGAGAAGAGAAGAGTCAAAACTCTACGTCGGGATGCCTTACCAGAGCGATGAGGAGACTGGGAAGTAAAAAGAATTCCTAAACTCTCCGATATATAATTCCTAAATGACTCAAAACATTTTTCTAGACACAACTCGGCCGCTAAAAACGATCAAGCAATGGGGCTCCTAAGGTCGGGGAAGGCTCTGATTACCAACTTGTAACACCCTCGATGCGACTATATCTCCCACATGTCGAGGCACGACTTAGAGGCATAATCACATTGAAGGCATATGTCGCAAGTTAGGCAGTCTTCACAACATCCCAAGTAATATAGATAATAAAAGGGGAGATAACATAGTTGGCTTACACTCGCCACGTCAATCAAGTACATAAATAACATTACATCAACCAAACACTCATGGCCCGACTACGGCGCCAAAATAAAAGATACCCCAACATGCGACACGGTCCCGATCACCCCCAACTGGATACCATTACTGATCATCAGGAAAATAAACATAGTAACGTTGAGAGTCTTTGTCGAACTCCCACTTGAGCTCTAGCGCGTCTCCTGGAGCGGAATCATCAGGCCCTGCATCTAGTGTGATAGTAATCTGTGAGCCACAGGGACTCAGCAATCTTGCACCCTCACGATCAAGACTATTTAAGCTTATAGGTAAGGCAAGGTACAAATATATGTGGAGCTGCAGCAAGCGACTAGCAAAATATGGTGGCTAACCTATTCGCAAAAGAGAGCGAGAAGAGGAGGCAAAGCGCGAGCGAGAAACTAGAGGAAAACCTGCGCAAGCATTACTCCAACACCGTGTCCGCTTCCCGGACTCCGCCGAGAAGAGGCCATCACGGTAACACACTCAGTTGATTCATTTTAATTAAGTTAACGTTCAAGTTATCTACAACCGGACATTAACAAATTCCCATCTGCCCAGAACCGCGGGCATGGCTTTCGAAAGTTCAAATCCCTGCAGGGGAGTCCCAACTTAGCCCATGACAAGCTCTCACGGTCAACGAAGGAATGGACCTCCTCCCAAGACGTTCCGATCAGACTCGGTATCTCGGTTCTTCAAGACACTTCGACAGGTTAAAACAAGACCAGCAACACCGCCCGAATGTGCCGACAAATCCCGATAGGAGCTGCACATATCTCGTTCTCAGGGCACACTCAGATTGTCCAAACTTTCGGTAGGCCAGCCCAGAGTTGCCCCTGGTGGCCATCGGCGGCTGACGAGGTGGACCAACACTCAGAGGAGCACTGGCCCGGGGGGTTTAAAATAAGATGACCCTCGAGCTCCGGAAACCCAAGGGAAAAAGAGGCTAGGTGGCAAATGGTAAAACCAAGGTTGGGCATTGCTGGAAAAGCTTTAATCAAGGCGAACTATCAAGGGATTCCCATTATAACCCAACCGCATGAGGAACGCAAAATCCGGGAACATAACACCGATATGACGGAAACTAGGGCGGCAAGAGTGGAACAAAACACTAGGCGAGAGGTCGAGCCTTCCACCCATTACCAAGTATATAGGTATATTAAGATAACATGGCAATATAATGATATCCCAACAAGTAAAATAATGTTCCAACAAGGAACGGCCTCCAAGCTTCACCTGCAACTAGCAACGCTATAAGAGGGGGCTGAGCAAAGCGGTAACATAGCCAATCAATGGTTTGCTAGGACATGGTGGGTTAGAGGTTTTGACATGGAAATTTGGGAGGCTTGAAAGCAAGTGGTAGGCATCGTAGCATTGGCATAGCAAAAGAGCGAGCAATCTAGCATAGCAAAGATAGTAGTGATTTCGAGGGTATGATCATCTTGCCTGCACAGTTGTCAGACTTGACTGGATCCTCGAAAGCAAACTCAACGGGCTCCTCGTTAGTGAACTCGTCTCTCAGCTCTACCCAAACAGGACAAACAAGCAACAATGACACAATCAACCACGTGTAAGGATCAAACAATAAGATGCAAAGATGGTATGCTATGCGGGATGCGATGCGGGATGCATATGCAAGATTTAACAAGGGATGCATGAACCTGGCCTCAACTTGGGAATCCAAGCGTGCCACTGGAAAGATGAGATGAAATCGCTTGAAAACGATATAAAGAACGCCGGAATCGGGGTTACGGTTTGGAAAAGGCAAGCGATTTAAATATGACACCGGTCTGCGATTTACAGCAAGTAACCATCTAAATGCAATGAGATAAACATGCTACAGCACCCAAACATGGCATAAAAATACATGGCAGGGATGCATTCATGATGCTTAACAAAAGTCTAGCACTGAGCTACGGCCAATTCATCCATTAACAGGTTGAAACAAGCATGGAAAAAATGCATATGACAAACAGATTTTAGACTTAGTGAAATTAACACTTGTCTGGAATCTCAGATCAGATAGCACTCTTTGGAGCAACAAAACTACATGCTACAGGACCTGAACATGGCAAAGTAAAGCATGGCATGGAGCTACTCAAAGAGCTTAACAAAAGTCCCTTAGTGACCTTGAGCCAAAAGGGATCAGAAAACACAATTGCAAGCATGTGAACATGGCAAAAACATAATCAGATCACAGACTTAGTGAAAACTGGAGCATGCTGAAAATAGATCTCAAGTAGGCATGTTTACGAGCTCGATGCACTCACTACGGAGCAAGTCATGACCAACTAAGCATACATCCATCATGAATACACAAAATGAAAGCTAGACATGGCAAGAACAATAGCATAGCATGCACGGATCAACTACAACATCATCGGCAAAATCGCTAACAAGTAGACAATCTGCCCAGATTCACAAAGTGGCAAAAGTAGAGCTCGATTGACTCAATCTAGGATGCTCCATAATTGCAACATCCTTACTGATCATCCTCAAAAGAGGCACGGATCACTAGGAAACAACATGAACATATGGCAATATGAGATAAACAGCTCAAGGACTTAGTGGAAATGCTAAGTCCCTGAAATCAGAATTACCAAGTGCCTCACTTTGCAAGCTTGTGCTAGTCACCACACACATCACAAAAATACATGGATTGCACCTCTGTAAAGATGGAAAAACTCTTAACAAAACATATGTAGTACTCAAGGGCATATCATGCACACAATAATCATGGAAAAAATGACAAATAGCTAAATGGAGAAGCAGATCTGACAATTATCTCAAGTAGCCCTCTTCTAACAGCATTTCGGGCATCAGGATAAACTCAAATGAAAATGATGCAACAGAATGAAATGATGTACTCTCTGAGGTGAAGATTTTGATATGCTATATGTCAAAAACGGAGCTATGGATGCAAAGTTACGGCACGTTGAACATGGGCACTTGAAACTGAAAGAAACGGGGACTTGGTAGAATTTCGACCTCCGGATCTAGGGTTTGACCCGGCACGCAAAACGAGGCGGTGGCGCTACTCGCCGGAGATGATGAAGACGGCGGCCGGTGAGGTCGAGGTCGCCGGATCCGGTCGCTCCTCGACCGGATCTGGCCGGAGGAGGGAGGCGCCGGCGGGGGCGGCGGCGGCGGCGGCGGTAGGGATCCGCGGTGGCGCGGCGGCCGGTGGACGCCGGGCGGCGGCGGCTCGGAGAAGGAGGCGGCGCGCTCGGGCGGCGGGGAGGCGCCCTGGCGCGGCGGCGGCGACGGATGGCAGCTTCGGGCCGCGGGGGCCCCGGCTGGGCCAAGCAGGCCGGCGGGGATGTGGTCACGGGGGTGCCACGTGGCAGCTCCCGGTTGGCGGCGGCGGAAGCGTCCGGCCCGGACGGACGTGTCCGGCCGGCGCGGAGACGATTTTTTTAGGGTTAAGACGGGGGAGGATCCGGATTTTTCGAGGAGGACCTATATATAGGCATAGAGGGAGCTAGGAGAGTCCAAATGAGGTGCGGTTTTCGGCCACGCGATCGTGATCGAACGATCTAGATGATGGACAAGGCTTAGGTGGGTTTTGGGCCAAATTGGAGGGGTGTTGGGCTGCAACACACATGAGGCCTTTTCGGTCCCTCGGTTAACCGTTCGAGTATCAAACAAAGTCCAAATGGCACGAAACTTGACAGGCGGTCTACCGATAGTAAACCAAGGCCGCTTGGCAAGTCTCGGTCCAGCCCGGAAATGTTTAATCCCCACACACGAAAGAAAGGTAGAAATGACCACCGAAGAAAAATGAAGCGCTGGAATGCAAAACGGACAACGGGGAAAATACTCGAATGCATGAGATGAACACGTATGCAAATGCAATGCACATGATGACATGATATGAGATGCATGACAAAGATAACAACGAACGGAGACAAAGACCCGAACCCGAGAAAATAAAATAACTTCACACCGAAATGACAAGAGTTAGAGTACAAATTGGGAAAGTTACATCCGGGGTGTTACAATCCATCTCCTCCAATCTGCGACATATTGCGTCCTTTCTCGACCTCCATAGTGTAGCCCCTCCCCCCCCCCGGGGCGGAGCCTCAAACGTCACATTGTCTCCTGTAGCTTGTTGAATTTTAACCTCACATTGCAGAAGGAAATATGCCCTAGAGGCAATAATAAAGTTGTTATTTATATTTCCTTATATCATGATAAATGTTCATTATTCATGCTAGAATTGTATTAACCGGAAACTTGGTACATGTGTGAATATATAGACAAATAGAGTGTCACTAGTTTGCCTCTACTTGACTAGCTCGTTGAATCAATGATGGTTATGTTTCCTAACCATAGACATGATTTGTCATTTGATTAATGGGATCACATCAGTAGAGAATGATGTGATTGACTTGACCCATCCGTTAGCTTAGCACGATGATCATTTAGTTTGTTGCTATTTGTCCGTGTCAAAACTGGCGGAGCTCGGGTAGGGGGTCCCGAACTGTGCGTCTAGGCCGGATGGTAACAGGAGGCAAGGGACACGAAGTTTTACCCAGGTTCGGGCCCTCTTGATGGAGGTAAAACCCTACGTCCTGCTTGATTAATATTGATGATATGGGTGTTACAAGAGTAGATCTACCACGAGATCAGAGAGGCTAAACCCTAGAAGCTAGCCTATGGTATGATTGTATGTTGTGATTGTTGTCCTACAGACTAAAACCCTTCGGTTTATATAGACACCGGAGAGGGTTAGGGTTACACAAGGTCGGTTACAAAGGACGAGATATCCATATACGTATTGCCTAGCTTGCCTTCCACGCCAAGTAGAGTCCCATCTGGACACGAGAAGAAGTCTTCAATCTTGTATCTTCATAGACTAACAGTCCGGCCAATGGAGATAGTCCGGCTGTCCGGAGACCCCCTAATCAAGGACTCCCTCAGTAGCCCCTGAACCAGGCTTCAATAACGATGAGTCCGGCGCGCAATTGTCTTCGGCATTGCATGGAAGGTTCCTTCTCCGAATACATCACAAAAGAATTTGAATACGAGGATAGTGTCCGACCCTGCAAAATAAGTTCCACATTCCACCGTAGAGAGAATAATGTCTTCGCAGATCTATTTTGCTAGCTTGTTTTGGCAACACGATGTTACGTCATGGCCCGGTGATTATTCGAACCGTTTCTTTTAACCAGCCCCGCACATAACGCGAGGCAGTTTGTTGACACGTCTTGTCAAACCAGAGATCGTGTCCCCTTATTACAGGATTCTCATCAATACGGGTGTGGGTAACCCAACCGCGCCATCAATTACGGCGCTTGGGGGATAAGCGAGTTTTACCAGGCAAGTGGGGACGCTTAGTTTTGTCCGCCCATATAAAGGGATAAGGATTCACCTTTCTATCCACGCCTTCTTCCTCCTCTGCTCATCCGCTCCCGCACACTCGAGGTCTAGCGCCCAAGTCCCCCACCCCAGGCACCATGAGAGGGTTGTATTCCTCACCCATTTCTTCCGCGGACTGGGATTCCCTCTCCATCCCTTCGTCCGGGGGATCATGTTTTATTATGGCATGGATTTCCACAATCTGGCCCCGAACTTCATCCTCAACATATCGGCATTTACCGTCGTGTGCGAGGCCTTTCTCTGCATCAAGCCCCACTTCGGCCTATGGCTGAAGATCTTCAACGTCAAGCCGAAGGTGTTGGGCGGCCGCCAGGCGGAGTGCGGAGGCGCCATGGTGGGCAAGATGCCCAACATAACATGGCTCGAGGGCTCCTTTGTGGAAACCATGAAGGGGTGGCAATCGGGGTGGTTCTATATCACCGAGCCGCGCGACCCCGCATGGGTAGCGGCCCCCGAGTTCCTATCTGGCACCCCCATGCGGCTCACCTCCTAGAAGGAGAAGGGCCTGTCCTAGGGTAATTCAAAAGAGTTGACCGGACTTCAGACATGTATTCAAAACATGGTGGACAAGAAGCTGAAGCTCGTCAACATAGTCCAGGTTATGCTCATCCGCCGGATACTCCCGTGCCAACAATGGGAGTTCACCTTGTGGGAGTTCAATCCGGCGCAGCACCGAACTCTGAACATGCTCTTTGGCACGACTCATGAAGATGCCTGGAGGGTGTTGTTCAAGAGCGCCGAGGTCCCTCCCCCCATTATTGAGGATCGTGAATTCAGCGCGAAGCGTCAAGCCAGCGGGGTAAGTTGTTTTACCTTTCACTGGATACTTGTTTTTATATAGATTGACTCTATGCGGGATCTAAACTCCCGTGCCGTTAACAGGACTGGCAGAAGATGGCCGGACAAATCGACTGTCCGGCTCCCTTGCCCGAAGGCCCTGTAGACGCCCTTCTGGCGAAGATGTTGACTCCGGCCCCTTATAAGGTTCCGGAGAAGACCAAGAAGGCCAAGGGAGCTCGAAAGAGTTCCCGACGCCAGGCATCGTCGGACTCACCGTCCGATGACTCTGCGGTGCACTCTTCCCCCAAAGACGAGGAAGAGGAAGAAGAGGCTCCCTCACCAACTGGGGGAGACAAGAAAAGGAAGGCCGCCCCAACTAGGGAGGCCGGAAGGTCCAATAAGGGAAGGACTCTCCTTCCGGACAGCTCCACCGCTGCCGACGAAAGTGAAGACGAGTGGTTGCCCAGGGCCAAGCCCCAGGGGAGATCGTAAGTATTCGGATACCAAAGTAACCCATAGGATTCCTTTGATGCATTGCTTTCCCTAATCGCCGAACATAATTACGCAGGCCGCCACGAGCCAATATCGAGGTATCATCGGACGGCTCCCTGGGTTCATCGGTCATGGATAACGATCCAGTCCCGACTGCCACCTCCCCTCATCCTGCCGACGACGCCGAGGTGTTGTCTCAAGAGGCACCGGATCGAGGGAGACAGTCCCGGAGGCGCCTCAAGGCGACCTTCCGGACTCTGGGAGCAGAGGGGATGGGGCCCCTGAGAGCTCCGAGTTCGGCCCTCAGCCGAACACCGCGCCGGAACCTCCAGTGGTTCTGGGCTCGGGCAGGCTGTCTCCTTCTAAGAGGGGTGAGACACCTGTACCGGTGACCTCTGTCCATCCAGAGGCGCCGGACAATCTGTTGGAAGCGCTTCGCAGCGCTTCCATCGAGGAGGAGCACCACACTATCATGAGTGCGGTGATCCAGAAAGTTCAGTCCGCCAAGAGCGGATTGACTGAAGCCTGTACTAGCCTTCTAACAGGCTTCGAGGTAAGTGTTTTAAAATGTAGTAGAAGTATTACCGCATAGACAGTAGCCCCTGATGCTTTGTTCGGTGTTCGCAAAGGAAAGCCGAACAAAGGATCAAATAATATCGCAGGAGTCTAATATAAGCATGTCAATATGCATAGACAGGCTTCTCTGCTGGCATCCGCCGCACTAACTGCGGAGGTCGCCGTACTAAAGCAGGACCTCGATGGGTCCAAGAAAGAGCTCGGCCTTGTCAAGAGGCAGCTCGAGGAGAACGGGGGTAAGTAATACCCCGTCTATAGATATATGTATATATAAGAAAGGACGCGATTGCAGAATGACAGGATCATTGTATGTTTTGCCAGGGGCCACGGCCGAGGAGGCGACCCTGAAGCAAAGTGCTGACCAAGGCCGAAGAGACAGCGGCCAAGGAGCGCACCGAGCGAGAGAGGCACGAGGCTCGGGTGGGCGAGGTGCAGCAAGAGCTCCAGGCTCTCGTGACGAACCACGAGGCGTTGGAGCTTGACTTGAAGACGCGAGAGTCTGAGCTTGCCGTGGCCCGTGAGAGCGCGAAGAGTGCCAAGGCCGAGGCCCGGAAGGCCCTTCTGGAGATTGACGCGATGAAGAAGATAGCGGCGGGTAAGGCTTTCTATATGCAAAGCAAGCATGTAAAAGTAAATTATCGATTACTTACCCGGATCCAGAGCTCTTCAGGAGCATTCGCAGATTTTCCCCGTAGTGTGTCCGATGCCGCACAATTTTACCAGGCCGAGGACGGGACCTCGACGGAGAAGCTGTTCTAGTCTCAGTATGCTGAGGCCAAACATCCGGTGCCAATGAGCGACCAGCTGAAGCAGATGGTCGAGTTACATAAGGCGGCCGATCAGGCCATGAAGGGCTTCATAGTCCGGTTGTGGCCTGGTGATGCCCTTCCGAACAGCTTCTTCGGCCTGGTGAGGCGGCTTGTGGATGCCTGCCCACGGCTGGAGGTCGTCAAGCTATCCGTCTGCATTGAAGGTGCACGCCGGGCTTTTGCCCGTGTAAAAATGTAGTGGGTCAAGCTAGACGCCGTGAAGCTAATCAAGGAGGGGCCGCCGGAGGGCAAGGAGCGCCGCCACCCCGAGATGTACTACGA
This sequence comes from Triticum aestivum, assembly GCF_018294505.1. NCBI lineage: Eukaryota > Viridiplantae > Streptophyta > Magnoliopsida > Poales > Poaceae > Triticum > Triticum aestivum. The sequence continues at coordinate 11,759,889 of NC_057794.1, forward strand.
GGATGTTCTGCCGGGCGCCCGTCTTATCGCGGATGAGTGTTCACAAAATGTAATATTTGAATGAAACTTGCTCATTTTGTCCTGTAAGTATGAACACTTGTATCGTATTCGCTATGCAACGCTTGTGTGAATTTAAAATATTACCTTCTGTTTGGCTGTTTATCCAATCTGAGAGATGGCTAGTCCTCGGCTACTGCCCCCATGCCATGAGTGCTGGGGTGTTCGGGATAAACCTGAGCACTCTTCTTCCCATGTTTGGGGCCTTCGAGGGAGGTGCTTAGCACAACGAACAAGGCAACCGGACTAATAATGCTTTATCACTCTCACATAGCCATAGAATTCTATAATTTTAAATTTCAGCAAAGCCCCTGGTATTCGGAAGGCCGAATTCGGGGCGCGATACATGCCTGTAAGCCGGACGGAGCCGGCCCTTCGCCCTAAGCGGCATAAGTCTTTAGGGACTCGAAAAACCTCACCGAACAGCGACCAGTCTCTCGCCTTATCATGACAGTCGGTTTTAGCTTTCTCTACTGAGGTGCTCGGCCCGGCAGAACCGGGGCACAATCGCAGTAGTTCTCCTAGCTCTACCTTAGCCAATAGAGCGGAACGTAAGGTACCAAAACATAGGAGCCGGGCAAACCCAACATTTAACCAAAGACATGATTCGGAGCTGATGCATATAATGCTATAAGTTCGGGGTGCCGCACTTGTGAAAGGGCTCGGACTTTTCACACCATATTGTGGGTATGTAAGCCCCTGGTGCATTGGTCGTACCAGAGTGTACGGTTGCAAGGCATCATTAATGAACATATATATATATAACAAAAATGCAATAATAGTCGTAATATCATGCATTGTATATTTAAAAATTGCATTAAAGCAGAGTGATACAGATAGTGCAATAAGCAAAAGAGTAGGACTATGTCCGTTCCAAGGGCGAGCTGAGGAATGATATGAAATCTGTAATCAACCTGGGAATTGTGTTGTATAACGTAGTTATCTACCTCCTTGGTTGCTGTATCATGTGTTAGGCAATAGAGATGTCGGACAGTGTTTCCAGAGATTAAAGTACCGAAAGAAAAAGAAAAATAACCAAACGGGAAGCCCCTAGTGCGGTTTAGGCCGCATTTTGGGGCGTGCCGCAGTTGTGCCCCCCCCCCTCCCCACCTGTGCCCATGGTATTTTTAATGTGTAATTATGTAAGCGCGGCATGAATAACGTCGTTGGGCTGGGATTGGGGTGGCCGCCATATTGCTATGCGAGCTTAGATCGCGCCAGGCGGTCTGTTTGCCGATTGCCCCGAGCGCGCTTGAAGGTGTCCGGGCTTTGAAACGCCGAACTGGTAGATTGCCTTGAGAGGCTGCTTTGCACTTCTGCTGCAAGGGTCGCGGTGTGCTCCTCTATTCGGAGAGAGCACTCTGTGTTTCCATTGGCTGTAATAACTCCGTGAGGTCCTGGCATCTTGACCTTGAGGTATGCATAATGTGGTACCGCATTGAATCGAGCAAATGCGGTTCGTCCGAGCAGCGCGTGATAACCACTGCGGAACGGGACTATATCGAAGATTAACTCTTCGCTTCTGAAGTTATCCGGGGATCCGAAGACCACTTCCAGTGTAATTGAGCCTGTGCAGTGGGCCTCTACGCCTGGAATGACGCCCTTAAAGGTCGTTTTTGTGGGTTTGATCCTTGAGGGGTCTATACCCATTTTGCACACTGTGTCCTGATAAAGCAGGTTCAGGCTGCTGCCGCCGTCCATAAGGACTCGAGTGAGGTGAAATCCGTCGATGAATGGGTCTAGGACCAGTGCAGTGAATCCGCCATGACGGATACTAGTGGGGTGGTCCCTGCGATCGAAGGTGATCGGACAGGAGGACCGAGGGTTGAACTTTGGGGCGACTGGCTCCAATGCATATACATCTCTCAGCGCACGCTTCCTCTCCCTCTTGGGGATGTGGGTTGCGTATATCATGTTCACCGTCCGCACTTGCGGGGGAAACCTCTTCTGTCCTCCAGTGTGCGGCTGCCGGGGTTCTTCCTCATCATCGCTATGCGGCCCCTTGTCCTTGTTTTCGGCAATTAACTTACTGGCCTGCTTGAACACCCAACAATCCCTGTTGGTGTGATTGGCTGGCTTGTCTGGGGTGCCGTGTATTTGACACGAGCGATCGAGTATACGGTCCAAGCTGGACGGACCCGACGTACTTTGTTTGAATGGCTTTTTCCGCTGACCGGGTTTAGAGCCTTTGAATCTGGCATTGACTGTCGTATCCTCAGTACTTTCACTGTTACTGTGGCGCTTATGCTTGTTGCGACGTTACCTGCTATTGCCGTCCTTGGTATCTGAGGTACCATGGTTCTTTGATATGTTATTACTGCGAGCCAACCAGCTGTCTTCTCCTGCACAAAAGCGGGTCATGAGCATCGTGAGAGCTGCCATAGATTTCGGCTTTTCCTGACCAAGGTGCCGGGCTAACCACTTGTCTCGGATGTTGTGCTTGAAAGCCGCTAAGGCCTCCACATCCGGACAGTTGACAATTTGATTTTTCTTTGTAAGGAAACGAGTCCAGAATTGCCTGGCCGACTCTTCTGGCTGCTGAATTATGTGGCTCAAGTCATCGGCATCTGGTGGTTGCACATAAGTGCCCTGAAAGTTGTCGAGGAATGCGACTTCCAGATCTTCCCAACAGCTAATGGAGTCCGCTGGCAAGCTATTAAGCCAATGCCGCGCTGGTCCTTTGAGTTTTAGTGGGAGGTACTTGATGGCATGTAAGTCATCACCGTGGGCCATGTGGATGTGGAGGAGAAAGTCCTCAATCCATACTGTGGGATCTGTTGTGCCGTCGTATGATTCAATGTTTACAGGTTTGAAACCTTCTGGGAATTGATGTTCCATTACTTCGTCTGTGAAGCATAAGGGGTGTGCGGCGCCTCTGTATTGGGCTATATCGCGACGCGGCTCAAATGGGTCCTGCCCGCTGTGTTCGGCACGACTGGATTTGCTTTTACTGTATCTGGCGTGACGTTTACCATCTCATAGAGTGGTGCGCACTCGTGATCCGTAGATCGATCTTGAATGCTTTGCTTTGTCCTCCAATATGTCTCACGGGTCTGGCCTATCTCCCCGTGCCTTTTTATTTGGATGGCGTTGGGGTGGAGGCTGAGCTTTTGGCTGGAATGCCTCTCTATCGCGGCCACGAGGTGGCCGATCAGCCGTATCATACGCTTCTTCCTCCAGTCGGGGTAGTAACCTGCGCCTTGGGAACTCTTGGAGGGACGCTCGAGTTTATATTCCTCGGCCGCGAGGACTTTAGTCCATTTGTCAGCTAGCAGATCTTGATCAGCTTGAAGCTGCTGCTACTTTTTCTTCATGCTATTTGCCCTGGCCATAAGCCTGCGCTTGAAGCGCTCTTGTTCGACGGGATCCTCTGGTACGACGAATTCATCGTCGCCGAGGCTTGCCTCGTCTTCGGAGGGGGGGCATGTAATTGTCATCCTCCTCCTCTCCGCCAGCCGCTCTCTCAGGAGAGCTGGCTCCTTCATCCTCCTGCTCTAAATATTGCTGGAGGGGATTGTTGTTGTCTTCGGCGCTATCCGGAATGTTATTATCTCCTGCGGGACTTAGAGCGGCGCCGCTGATGTTGGTGCTTGGGTTGCTTCTTGGAGGGGTCATCCTCTGCTATCTCGTCGCCATTGCCTTCATTGGGTGTATCCACCATGTATATCTCATACGACGAGGTGGCTTTCCAGTGCCCTATAGGTGTTGGTTCATGTTCGTCTCCTACATCGTCGTCCATACCGTCAATGTCTTCCGAGTCGAAGTCGAGCATGCCGGTTAAATCATCGAAAGTGGCTACAAAGTGGGTGGTGGGTGGGCGTCGAATTTCTTCGTCGTCCGCATCCCAATCCTGTTGGCCATAATCTGGCCAGGGCTCTCCTGACAAAGAGAGAGAGACCTTAGTGAATTCAGAATGTCGCCGAAGGGCGAGTGCTGAAAGATATCCGCGACGGTCAATTCCATGATCGGCACCAAATCGAATTCGATTGGCAGGGGCGCAGATGGTTCGGGTCCGGAAGAGAGTCCGGCACCTTGGAGTCACGGGCTGCACAGAGGATTATGCTGGTGTTTGTCTCGATCACCGTCGAGACTGCAGCCCCTGAGGCGGTGTCTAGCCACCCGTCCTCGATTGGCGCAGTTGGCTCCGAGCTAAGGGTCGGAGCTGATGCGGGCGCGGCCTCTGGAGTACCGTCCGGTGGCAGAGTTAGGTCATACCCATCGCCACAGTGCGGCGCGCCCGGCTGTGGCTCGAATCCGTCGAAGATCAAGTCCCCATGGATGTTGGTCGTGTAATTCAAACTTCCAAATCTGACCTGATGGCCAGGGGTGTAGCTTTCAATCTGCTCCAGATGGCCAAGCGAATTAGCCCACAGTGCAAAGCCGCCGAATACGAAGATCTGTCCGAGGAGAAAAGTCTCACCCTGGACCGCATTGCTATCGATAATAGTAGGAGCCATCAAGCCTAACGGCAACGACACAGAGGAACTCTCAATGAAAGCACCAATGTCGGTGTCAAAACCGGCGGATCTCGGGTAGGGGGTCCCGGACTGTGCGTCTAGGCCGGATGGTAACAGGAGGCAAGGGACATGAAGTTTTACCCAGGTTCAGGCCGTCTTGATGGAGGTAAAACCCTACGTCCTGCTTGATTAATATTGATGATATGGGTGTTACAAGAGTAGATCTACCACGAGATCAGAGAGGCTAAACCCTAGAAGCTAACCTATGGTATGATTGTATGTTGTGATTGTTGTCCTACGGACTAAAACTCTTCGGTTTATATAGACACCGGAGAGGGTTAGAGTTACACAAGGTCGGTTACAAAGGAGGAGATATCCATATACGTATTGCCTAGCTTGCCTTCCACGCCAAGTGGAGTCCCATCCGGACACGAGACGAAGTCTTCAATCTTGTATCTTCATAGTCTAACAGTCCTACCAATGGAGATAGTCCGGCTGTCCAGAGAGCCCCTAATCCAGGACTCCCTCACTATTGCCTTCTTCATGACTTATACATGTTCCTATGACTATGAGATTATGCAACTCCCGAGTATCGGAGGAACACTTTGTGTGCTACCAAACGTCGCAACGTAACTAGGTGATTATAAATGTGCTCTACAGGTGTCTCTGATGGTGCTTGTTGAGTTGGCATAGATCGAGATTATGATTTGTCACTTCGATTATCGGAGAGGTGTCTCTAGGCCCTCTCGGTAATGCACATCACTGTAAGCCTTGCAAGCATTGTGACTAATGAGTTAGTTGTAGGATGATGTATTACAAAACGAGAAAGAGACTGTCCGGTAACAAGATTGAACTAGGTATTGAAATACCGATGATCGAATCTTGGGCAAGTAACATACCGATGACAAAGGGAACAATGTATGTTGTTATGCGGTTTGACCGATAAAGATCTTCGTAGAATATGTAGGAACCAATATGAACATCCAGGTTCTGCTATTGGTTATTGACCAGAGACTAGTCTCGGTCATGTCGACATAGTTCTCGAACCCGTAGTGTCTGCATGCTTAAAGTTCGGTGACGATCGGTATTATGAGTTTATATGTTTTTATGTACCGAAGATAGTAGATGTGATCACAGACATGACGAGGAGTCTCGAAATGGTCGAGACATAAAGATTGATATATTGGACGGCTATATTCAGACACTGGAAGTGTTCCGGATGATTTTGGAGAAAACCGCAGTGCCCGAGGTGTTACCGGAACCCCCCGGGGATGTATTGGGCCTTTGTGGGTGAATCCTCTTAAGCACTGATGACCCACAAGTATAGAAGATCTATCGTAGTCCTTTCGATAAGTAAGAGTGTCGAACCCAACGAGGAGCAGAAGGAAATGATAAGCGGTTTATAGCAAGGTATTCTCTGCAAGCACTGAAATTATTGGTAACAGATAGTTTTGTGATAAGGTAATTGGTAACAATTAGCAAGTAACAAAAGTAAATAAGGTGCAGCAAGATGGCCCAATCCTTTTTGTAGCAGAGGACAAGCCTTGACAAACTCTTATATGATGTAAAGCGATCCCGAGGACACATGGGAATTATCGTCAAGCTAGTTTTCATCACGCTCATATGATTCACGTTCGGTACTTTGATAATCTGAATGTGCGTGGAACGGTGCTTGGATGCTGCACTTAGTTGGACAAACATCCCACTTATGATTAACCCCTATTGCAAGCATCCGCAACTACAACAAAAGTATTAACGTAAACCTAACCGTAGCATGAAACATATGGATCCAAGTCAGCCCTTTACAAAGCAACGCATAAACTAGGGTTTAAGCTTCTGTCACTCTAGCAACCCATCATCTACTTATTACTTCCCAATGCCTACCTCTAGGCCCAAACAATGGTGAAGTGTCATGTAGTCGACGTTCACATGACAACACTAGAGGGATGACAACATACATCTCATCAAAATATCGAACGAATACCAAATTCACATGACTACTGATAACAAGACTTCTCCCATGTCCTCAGGAACAAATGTAACTACTCACAAAGCATATTCATGTTCATAATTAGGGGGGTATTAATATGCATAATGGATCTGAACCTATGATCTTCCACCAAGTAAACCAACTAGCATCAACTACAAGGAGTAATCAACACTACTAGCAACCCACAGGTACCAATCTGAGGTTTGTATACAAAGATTGGATACAAGAGATGAACTAGGGTTTGAGATGAGATGGTGCTGGTGAAGATGTTGATGGAGATTCACCCCCTCCCAATGAGAGGATCGTTGGTGATGACGATGGTGATGATTTCCCCCTCCCGGGGGGAAGTTTCCCCGGTAGAACAGCTCCGCGGGAGCCCTAGATTGGTTCCGCCAAGGTTCCTCCTCATGGCGGCGGAGTCTCATCCCGAAATCTTGCTTATGATTTTTGTTCCTCGACGAAAAACTCCATACAGCAGAAGATGGGCATCGGAGGGCCACCAGGGGGCCCACTATGCAGGGAGCGTGCCCAGGGGGGTAGGGCGTGCCCCCCGCCCTCGTGGCTAGGGTGTGCCCCCTTGTGGAACTTCTTGCACTCAGTATTTTTTATATATTCTGGAAATAGATCACTACAAGAAACTTGTTAATGCATGACGGATTTCTAATGACAATTTCGAAAACTGTCATTGACGGACTACTACAGCCCCCGCAGGCCCGCTCAAGGCCGTTAAAGCCCGACTAACCGCCCCCCATATAAAATGCTAACCCTAAACCCTCCTCTGCCTCTCCTCTTTCCCTCCTACGCAGCCAGCCCCATATCTCTCTCCCAGGCGACTCCTCCGACTCCATGCCGCCGCCGCCACCGCCCGATTCCGGCTACTTCCGGCAGCTATGGCCGGCGCGCAGCACACCCCTGTCTTCCCCTCGCTCCGCTCTTCACCCCCCCCCCCCACCCCCACGGTTAGATTCACATCTCCCGGCCACTAAAGCTCCCTCTCAAATCTCAACCCATCTCCGTAGCTAGAGTTTCATCGCGGCGTTGCTCCAGTGGATTCTCTCCGTCCCCTGCCACCTGCTGGATGGTGCTCCTTGAACAGGGCCGCGCGGAGGCCCTCCTTCCATAGGATGTGTTGACGCGGTACACCCGGTGGCAGCGGCATGTTCGGGATGAGCGCAGGCGCGACGACCTTGTTCCACTGGATGATGGCAGCGGTGAACGCCGGTGCTCCTTCTCGTCCTCTACCTCTAGTGACGCGCGCCGGTACAGCTCAGGCACCCCCGTCCCTGAATCCCGTCCACCCATGTCCAGCTCATCCTCACACCCATGGATTCGCGTCCTGCTGTACGCATCACTTGCATCGTGGTCGTGGTGAGATTTCTCCCCCCTCCTCTACCCCCAAATCTGAATGACACTTATCTTTTGCGTACATACATATGAATAAGCACCATGTTTTGTTCAGTTTGTATGCGTCTGGATATGGATGGCACTTGGAGTAAACGGCCGCTTTGTCCATTTGTATGCGTCTATTAGTATGTAAACAACCGCTCCTTGGTTGTCCATTTGTATGCGTACATCAATGTAAATGGCCGCTGCTTGACTGTTATTTTGAACCAAACTCGCCCTTAATCCTTCCTATACAGAAACGAATCCTTGGAATTTAGTACTGCATGTCTGTTGTTGCTGTCATGTCCTCGATGCCTTTCATGTTTCAAATTTCCAATACCTGGAAAGTGGCACAACATATTTCTAGTTGTGGTCCTGTACTACATTGCTTTCTGATTTAACGACGGTCAAGTTTATGTGGATACAATCTCCTTTGATATGATATTTTGGTCTGAATATTTACATTTTAATTATCATATACGGATGCATTCTCTAGATATTTGGTTGGTATTATCTTCCAAAATAATAGTAAATGCAATCCTTAGATAGAAGTAACATGTCGCAAACAGAATTGTACATTTTCACTTCCTTCTTTCGAGTGTAATAGATTATTGCTTGAAAACATAAAGATGTCAAGTACAGCGTCAGAACAAAGATACAAATTGTAATTTCAACATCTGGCTAATGACATATACAATGAGTTGAGCGTGTCAAAAGCTCATGTACGAACAGAATAAAGTGGATTAACCATCTACTATTTAGAACAGTTCGCACATAGCTTAGTTGTTCACAGTAACTAAGGTAAATATTAAAAATGGTAATGTTTGCAGTGGTAATTGAAGCTGCCATAGACATGAATGAACTGGACCATTGTAAGCTTTCATTATAGAGAAGGCATAATGTAAATCCAAATAATAGACCTGCGATGCAAATTGAACAAATTTTATGATTCTCATTTTTCTTAGTTGAGAGGCAGTCCTTTCCCACATACGGACATATCTCAATAGATTTTTAGAATGCTCTCGAGCTAGAAATCGCTGTTACATTCAGACCTCTAATACGGTCACTCCATTGAGCTTTGATAAATAAATTTGAGCAAGTTAGCATTACAGTCTTCAGTTTGTGAAACTGGTTGTTTGATTTTTGTGAAAATTAGAACTCATGAACCATGGTTCTGGAGTCGGTAGTAATATGTATATTATGTTTTTTGGACCTGGAACTTTCTTAGTTAGGGCTATTATGTTGCTATTGTTTTTCTTGCATGCATTCAGAAAATGGATTAAATTATTTACCGTACTGGATGCGCCTCTCCTCTCTTTGTTCGACACTGTCTTTTTTTCCTCTTCCCAGTTTGAACATGTTGGAAAAGCAAATTCTGGTAGGTTCCTTGCACATCACATTCTGCTATCTTGCTGGTGCAAGACCTGTGAGTTTTGGTAGCTGGTATAATTTTGACAATTTTGCTGCAATATCGTTATGTTCTGTATTGATTTAGAGTTTTGCACAATTTTTTTGCTGCAATAGTCTGAAGCAAAACCTCTGTTCTTTTCATTTCATTTGCGCAGGAACTTTGCTCCCATCTAATCCAGTTGGGTTGTGTCAAAGGAAGGGAAGAGGGAAATGTCTGGTTTGGTTGTGTATAGGGAAAGGAAGACGACAATGTCATGGAGCAGCTGCAAGGGCATGCCAGGAGAGGAGGGCCGAAGATGAAGGTCTCTTTCTCTCTTTCTACGTTCTATTGATGAGCTAACATAATCATGGGCCAATTTGAACAAACATGAACAAATTCTGGTTTACTTGGCAAGTAGAGTATTGTCTACTATTGTCAGCATTTTAAGATGAACATGCAGCCTACACATTGATTTTCATGTGTAAACTTTTTGACACATGAATATTTGAAGTTTATGCCGACCCATTTCTTTGCATAGATACTTTGTTATTCTCATTTGTAGGCACAGTAAGATTTCAGAACTTTGGACAACTTGTAATTCATTTCTTACGTATGTTCTAATTCTCTTTGTATTGTTTATTCATATCACAAATATCTAATGTTGTGGTAAATATGCTAGGTATGATCGGGTCGTGGGCTCTTGGTGCTGCTCATCATAATCTGCTTTGACATGATTGTTGCCATCAGGAGGACTACCAGCAAGAACCTAAATGACGTCCTCAATAATTTAAATGTGTTGATGATGTAAACTAGATTGTGCTGATTTCCAACCTTGCCTAGTGTTGTATTTATTAATTTATGTTGTAAATTATCATTACATGGGGGATTTGTAATCTCTTATGTTGTAGGTATGGCCGGATGGCTATGTAAATACTATGTGATCTGTGTATTGTATAACACAGAAATACTTGGTTTTGGGGCAAAATTGGAAGTATTTGTGTGAAGTATGAAGGTAAAAAAAATCGAGTCAAAATTTGTTGAAAGAAATGTGCTAATGAGTTTGACTACTTGGTGTAAATCCGTGACGATTTTTGTGACGAAAATAGTGGCCACGTAGGCAGCCATGTCATTCCAATTGGTTGGTCCAAAATCCTACGTGGCATAAATCCTTGACCGTTTGTTCCGTCACAATGGCTCGGGCCTAGTTTGGGCTGGATGGGCTTGGGGGCCGACCCATGACAGCCAAGATCCGTCATGGAAGTTGTGGTGTCAAATTATGACAGGATATACATGATGGATTTTCAATCCGTCATAATCGAGCGTCCTTGACAGTTTTGTACTAACCTGTGACAGACTTTTTCCGTCATGGATTAACAGATTTCTTGTAGTGGCTTCTGTGAAGTTTCAGGACTTTTGGAGCTGTGCAGAATAGGTCTCTAATATTTGCTCCTTTTCCAGCCCAGAATCCCAGCTGCCGGCATTCTCCCTTTTTATGTAAACCTTGTAAAATAAAAGAGAATATGCATAAATATTGTGACATAATGTGTAATAACAGCCCATAATACAATAAATATCGATATAAAAGCATGATGCAAAATGGACGTATCAACTTTCCCAGGCTTAGACCTTGCTTGTTCTCAATCGAAAGCCGAAATCGAAAAATATGTCCACATGTTTAGAGATAGAGGTGTCGATAAAAATAAAATATGGATATGAGGGCATCATGATCATTCTTAGAACAGCAACATATATACGCTATTCGTCATCCTGGGTGAGGAATAGTTATTCTTCACCCCCCTCTATTTTACCATCAATGCACCGTAATTTTACGTTCTGTAAGTTTTGTCTTATTTCCAACGCAAAAAGGGACCGTAAAAAAATATATAATCACCGCAAAAAATATAAACGTAAAATACACAGTAAAATAAACTGCAAATTTTCTTCTCTTATGACCTATATTTTTATTTTTTTATGTCAAATTTTACGTAATGAATCAATAGAAATGTAACTATTTGAATTTCAAACGTAATTTAATTATGAAATGATCGTAAGATTACATTGGGTGAAGAATAACTTATTCTGCACCCTGGGTGATGAATAGAATAGTAACACTATATATATATATATATATATATATATATGACAAATTTTCCCTACTACCGGGTGTAGTTACTCCCACTTTTGTTTCATACGTTCTATGTAGTATCTATCATATCGGAGAGTATGTGCGCGTAGTATGTAGTATATAAGAATGTTTAGGTAGTATATATACTACTTTTTTGGTAGTATGTATCATATTTTGCGCATACTTTATTTCACGTATAAATATGTACGTATTTCACAAATACAATAAAATTATGAGCTCCCTTGCCATTTTTTCATATAAATCACCTGGGAGTATCTTAGATATAGTATATGAACATACTAAAAATAATAAAGTAGAGTATATACTACCACATGATAGTATATGAAAAATGGGTGTAGCTACACCCGGTAGTAGGATGCATTTTCCCTATATATATATATATATATATATATATATATATATATATATATATATTGTCATATGATCTCTTGTGCTAAAGTAACAATTCAATCACAATTTCAAGTATGAATCATAAACTTCATTTAGAACCAACAAACTCTAATCTCAGTCATTGAGGCAATTGCAATTTATCATAATATAGAAAAGAGTCAATATAAGAGCTTTTCAGCAATCCCACATACTCAACCATCTTTTAGTCTTTCATAATTGCTAACACTCACGCAATATTTATGGGTATGAAGTTTTAATCGGACATAGAGGAAGATAGGGGCTTATAGTTTTGTCTCCCAATGTTTTACCTCAAGGGTAATGTCAACAATAATAGTTCATGAAGACTCACATCCAATTAGCTATATATATCAGCATCTTCTCAACATATTGTGCTTGCCAAAGGATAAAATGTAAAAAGGAAATGTGAAGATCACCATGACTCTTATGTAAGGTAGAAGATAAAATTAGAAGATTGGCCCTTCGCAGAGGGAAGCAGAGGTTGTCATGCGCTTTTATGGTTGGATGCACGAAATCTTAATGCAAAATAACGTTACTTTATATTACCACTTGTGATATGGACCTTTATTATGCAGTCTGTCGCTTTTATTTCTTCCATATCACAAGATCGTATAAATCTTATTCTCTCCGCACTAATAAGTCATACATATTTAGAGAGGAATTTTTATTATTTGCACCGATGACAACTTACTTGAAGGATCTTGCTCAATCCATAGGTAGATATGGTGGACTCTCATGGCAAAACTGAGTTTAGGGATATTTGGAAGCACAAGTAGTATCTCTATTTGGTGCGAAGAAATTGGCTAGTAAGAGAGGGAAATGCAAGATCAACATGTTGGATGATCCATGACAATATAATTTATCTCAAATATCAGAAAACATAACCCATTATGTTGTCTTCCTTGTCCAATGTCAACTCTTAGCATGTCATACTTTAATGAGTGCTAACAGTCATAAAAGATGTCCAAGATAGTATATTTATATGTGAACCTCTCTTTCTTTATTACTTCCTATTAAAACTCGTACTAATTTTCTCATATACTCAACAATCCGTTGCTGTCATCTGGCCTGGAAACAACAAAATTGAACACCCAATGTTAACTTGGCCAGGAGATCAATCGCAAAAAAAACCTATTAATTAGACGATCACTGTATGCATGCATGTGCTTGTGCTTGCTTACGCATGTGCTTGTGCTTGCTTACACGTCGGTGAGGTGCTAGCTCTTGGTGACGCGGAAGTAGTAAATGAAGTACCAAGGATTACCCGGCAGTACTACTCTCAAACACACAAGATTAGAAAGAACAATACATGAAGTTGTCAAAATATACTTGGTGTAGGCTATCAAACATGAACCGGGACTATTGCAGCCTGTTAGTTTTCTAAACCAACCAAAGATATAGTTTCAGAGTACTATGTTAACAAAACATACTTGGTGTAGCCTATCAAACATGTATTTCAGATGCATAGGCTAGTTTCTATGTTAAGCCCCAGGTGAGCTGCCACCGATCCATGATCGGCTTCCTCGTCTCCGGTGAAGCGCTAGGCACTAACCTCAGTCACTTATCCATGGAAATTTTGTAGATTTCATGTCACCCATGTTCTTTAGTAATTATACCTAAAGTTGATGTATCAGTTAAAATCCCTTAAGACTTGCATTAGTTTTGTTACAATAGATATTCAATATGTGTATCGGTGTAGTTTCCTCTATATAACAATAAGGCGAATGTATACCAACCATTTTCCTTGGTGTAATTTTCTAAGGTCTTGTCTATTCCACATATGTTTTCAACAAACCTGTTTGAGTTAGGAAGTGGCTTTGAATGTGAATGTACTAGTATTACAATCTCTAGAGTTCCCTTCCCGGAAAGAGGCACCTTTGGATCTTACTGTATAAATAAATGATTAACTTCACAAGCTCACTAACCACAAACATAATAAAGAAAAAAATCATAAGCTCACAATCTAGTGGCACCATACGTCATTTCGTCATACGTCATTGCACCATACGTGCGCAGTTTGTAGTGATAATCTTATGCACATGCAGCAACTTCTTTTTTCTATTGTTGAATAGACATTGTTCTATATGTGCCAGCTTGACAGTGTGCTGCATCATGCAACCACTCTTTTTCTGTTTGACACGGCACTAGATACGTCTATGCTATTTTTGTTTAGTCAATAAGGAGCTTATTAGCAGCCCAAACTTGATTATTAAGGAATCAATCATAACAGTGTTTGTCGTACTCTTTGACTAATAAGACCTATATTGACCACCAACTGGAGCAGGAGCCACATGCCAACAAGGTCGTAACATGCAAAAGACAAATCATATAGTACCATTTTTCTTACGTCCACATACCATATAGAGAGAGAGATGGTACATGTGCATGCATTTTGGATATGCTTCGCACCTGGGAAAACTTCTGTGAGCCATGTTTAGGTTAGGGGTAGGTTAGAGATTCGGTGAGGAAAAAGTCGAATGTAGGAAGGAAGTTTCCTTCCTAGTTGCCTGCCAGTGTTTGTAAGGTTTCCGTCATTTTTGTTATTGATTGACTTGGTCTGATAGTTCCCAGAAATTAGCAAACCTTGCTCCATTCTAAAAAAAGTTACTATCCAGCATGTTGCAACCAGCCTAGAGACTGAAAAGTATCCACATTATGGATCAACCGGCCGGTTTCCTGGAAGCATTGTCTGTACGCCCAACGCATCACGCTGCCGTCTAGCGAAGTGGAGAACCGGTATGACCATCGTACCTAGACAGATGAAAACCGACCGTCTCTGTTGTCATGGAGGAGCTGGGCGACGGGCGATGCGGAGGGCGGACGGCCTACAAGCCTATACTAGCCGTGGCCATAATAGCGACTGAGAGAATGGCCGGTGAGGGTCGACACAATCCTCGCATGAGGAGAGCGTGCGCCTTGGCGATGATGGCCTCCTTGTCCTCGATGGCGGCCTTGTGCTGCGTGGCCTGCAGCATGGCGGCCTCGACGGCGAAGTCGGCAGTGTTGACACAAGTATGACATAACATGGTACGAAGCGCGCACAGGACATGGTGCCTGAATAAGGTACGGGACAAAGCTTGGTACATGCCATTGTACATATATCACGGTACAACATATGGCAGATCGATTATTGGATACGACACCCACAACGACAGTATGAACCCTGAGCAAGCAACTGCCAACGGATGGAAGTCGGCAGGATAAACTGTTATTCCAACAAGTTGGGGGGCGCCAACACACCTGCCAGAACAAGGATTCAACGCAGAAGATCACTAGAAAGAAGTCACGTCTGTAAAATCTTGAGGTTTTGGTGTGAAGCATATGCCTCCTGCCAGGGACGCGTGTGTGCTTATATAATCAACAATGTACAAGATACGGCAGGTGGTTTGGGCTTGGTCCCTCATCCAAGCTATATAGATATCTACAAGAGATAGGCTCAACTCTAACCACCTGCCTTGGGTTACAAGATGATACACCCGCACACAATCACGACCGTGACATTGTCACGTTACAATACAACTTAAGCCTATCGTTTAACATCCTCCCTCAATCTAAACATGTCAAGGTTAAGATTGTTCTTGAAGGCTTGAAGTTGTCGAGCTTGCAAAGGCTTTGTGAAGCCATCAGCAACTTGATCTCCAGTTGGTATAAACCTGATTTCCAAAAGATTTCTTGCAACTCTTTCTCGGACAAAATGAAAGTCAATTTCTATGTGTTTTGTTCTCGCATGAAACACGGGATTCGTAGAAAGATATGTTGCTCCAAGATTATCACACCATAGACAAGAGACTTGTGATCTTTCAACTCCTAGTTCATCAAGCAGGGTTTCTACCCACATTACCTCAGTAGTTGGATTTGCAAGTGACTTGTATTCTACCTCTGTGCTGGATCTTGAAACAGTTGCTTGTTTTTTGGCATTCCATGATATGAGATTAGAACCAAGAAAAATAGCAAACCCACCAGTAGATCTCCTGTCATCAGGACATCCTGCCCAGTCTGCATCAGAAAAGGCACTTACTGTGGTTGATGACGACTTACATATTTTCAGTCCTATGCCAGCACGCCCTTGAATATAACGTAGTATTCTTTTAACAGCTGTCCAATGCATGGAAGTGGGAGCATGCAAAAATTGACAAACCTTATTGACAGAGAAAGATATATCAGGTCTTGTCAAAGTAAGATATTGAAGTGCACCAACAACACTTCTATACTTAGTTCCTTCTTCTGGACTTAACAGTTCCCCTTCATGTAAGGATAGCTTTTCTGTAGTAGACAAAGGAGTACTACAAGGTTTACACCCCTTCATGCCCACACATCTGAGAATATCATTAGCATATTTCTCTTGAGTCAACAAAATCCCATTAGGTATCTTTTTTACCTCAATACCTAAGAAATAATGTAACTCTCCCATGTCCTTAAGTGCAAAGTCATTTTTCAATTTTTTTAGTAAAGCTGAGGTGGCCTCTGGTGAGGAGCTAGCAACAATTATGTCATCTACATAAATCAGCATATAGATAATCACCTTCCCTTTCTGAAAGAAGAACAAGAAGGTGTCACCTTTGGAGGGCCGAAAACCAAGTTGCTGTAACTTTGTGCTCAACCTGGAGTACCAAGCTCTGGGTTCTTGTTTCAGACCATACAAAGCTTTGTCCAACTTACAAACATACTAAGGTTTATTCTCATCGACAAAACCAGGTGGATGCTTTATGTAAACCTCCTCCTCCAGAACGCCATGTAAGAACGCATTCTAAACATCCAGTTGGCGAAGACTCCATCCCCTGGTGACAGCAATAGACAAAACAAGTCTAATGATGGCAGCTTTAACAACTGGACTAAACGTGTCCTCATAATCAATCCCATAGCGTTGCTTGAATCCTTTTGCAACTAGCCTAGCTTTGTATCTATCTAAAGTACCATCAGAGTGTATTTTAATTTTGTACACCCACTTACAGTCTATAATATTCCTCCCTGACTTTGTAGAAACTAAATGCCATGTTCTATTTTTCATAGGAGCATTATACTCTATTTCCATAGCATGTTGCCAGTTTTTGTCTCTTAGAGCTTCTGCCACGCTTCTAGGTTCTTGAGCAACAACAAGATTTGCAAATTTGAAATTTTTATCATACCTGGCCGTCCCATCTTTGGGAACCAACGTTTTAAAAATACCTTTTTGGGACCGTGTACTGGGGCGCACAGGAGCAGCAGCCGCAGACGATCCACCAGGCTCAGCGGATCCAGCCCCTCTGGTGGCAGTCGAGGGAGCGGGCCGATCCTCCTCGACTGAGGCGTGGTCAGGTGTAGGATCACGCGCCCGTGCAGGCGACAGGACCGACCGATCCGCCTCGGCTGTGGTGCGGTCGGGCGTGGGGTCGTGCGCCCGCTCAGGCGACAAGGCAGAGTGGTGGACAGGCGACACACGCCCGTGGGCCCATCCGCCAGAGCCATCATGACGGGGAGAGGCGGCGGTGCTAGGTGACACACCCGCGTCGGTCCCACCAGGACACGTGCGGCACACGGAGACGCTAGTAGCGGACCCGCCAGCCGAGGGAGCGCCTGCCGCCGCAGGCAGGATCCCGCACCGCTAGATCTCTCAGGATCGACAACTGCAGCAGAATCGTCCTCGCGTTCTGTGCTGGACGGATTTGGACTGATATGCTGCATAAAATCATGATGCAGCTTGCCATTTTCTGTCACATTTTTTTTCACTGTTTCCTACAGCATCATGACTCAGATTAGTGGCACCATTAACCATATGATCAACACTATCATCCCCCTGATCAGTAGGATTCAAAAGCTCCGGTGGTAACAAGAGGATTTCGGCTCTCAACCGTGCACCCGCATTAGGATGCAAGGTGGAAAAAGGAAAAATGTTTTCATCAAATACCACATCTCTGGAAATATAGACTTTGCCGGTAGATATATCTAGGCATTTGTACCCCTTGTGGAGATTACTGTATCCTAGGAAGGCACACTGTTTGGATCTAAATTGGAGTTTATGTGTATTATAGGGCCTAAGATTTGGCCAACAAGCACAACCAAATATGCAGAGAGAGGAATAATTTGGTGTATCACCAAACAATCGAGTGAGTTGAGTCTCAAAGTTTATAACTTTGCTTGGCATCCTATTGATTAAATAGGTGGCAGCAATGAAGGCCTCATCCCAAAATTTCAAGGGCATGGAGGCTTGAGCAAGTAAGGATAGGCCAACTTCAACGATGTGACGGTGTTTACGTTCAGCTGACCCGTTTTGCTGATGAGCATGGGGGCAGGAGACATGGTGAGAAATTCCTACTTTGGTAAAAAAGGAATTCAACTTTTCGTACTCCCCTCCCTAATCTGTTTGGAGAGCTAGGATTTTGCGATCAAATTGTCGTTCAACAAGATTTTGAAAGTCATGAAATTTTTGGAAAACTTCAGACTTGTGTTTGATAAGGTAGATCCATGTGAATTTACTAAAATCATCTATAAAACTCACATAGTATTTCTTTATTCCTACGGTTTCAACGACAGGACCCCACACATCAGAAAAGATAAGTTCCAAAGGAAATTTTGATTCACTCATAGATTGAGGATATGGTAGCTGGTGACTTTTGCCCTTTTGGCATGCGTCACATACAAATTTATTATCATCATTGCTAGCACATGGGAGCTTATTCTCACTAATGATCTTCCTAACAGCAGTTGAAGATGGGTGACCTAAACGTCGGTGCCACCAGTCTGAAGATGGCTTGGTGACACTTAGCACATGCTTCGTGACGTTTCTCCCGATGTGTTTGAGAGGATAGAGACCTCTCCTACCCCTGCCGTGAAGTAGAACCCTCTTCGTTTCCAAATCCTTGACAAGAAAAAAATGAGGGTGAATTTCAACGAAAGTGTCATTATCAAGGGCAAGCTTACTTGCACGGATCAAACTTTTAGTGGCCTCCGGAACGTGAAGAACATCATTTAGGTGAAGATCACGATCTGGGGTATAGATAGTTGTATGACCAATATGATTAATCGCCATACCTGAGCTGTTGGCTGTGTGAATTTGCTCGTTGCCGGTGTACCTCTCCCGGACAGTGAGCTTCTCCAAGTCACCGGTGATATGGTCAGTTGCACCACTATCCATATACCAGTTTGTGTCTATGCCGTACTGAGGAGCAGCAATATTTGCCGAGCGCTCTTCTCCTCCCTGGTAAGAGGAGTCGTAGCGCTTCCAGCACTTCCATGCCATGTGCCCAACTTTGCCACAGATCTGGCACGTTGGTCTGGCAGCGGAGTTGTTGTTGAAGCCGCCGCCGCTTCCTCCTGGATTGCCACGGCCGCCAGCGCCGTTGGGCTTGTTGTTGAAGTTCCGGCCGCGGTCACCACCGCCGCCGCCTTGCTTGTTGTTGTTGAAGACGCGACCGCGGTCACCACCGCCGCCGCCATTGCCATTCTGCTTGTTGTTGGAGTTGTTGAAGCGCCCACGTGATGCAGCATTGGCGGAGGATTGGGAGGCTCCCCCGCGAAGATTCATACATGTCTTGAAGCTCAGCAGCTACGAGTACATCTCCGGGACAGTCACAGGTTCGACCCGTGAGCACATGGCAGACACCACGGGGTCGAACTCCTCCTCCAGCCCGGCAAGGATGTGCGAAACCACATCTTCTTCATCCACCTTTTTTCCTGAGGCAACTAACTCATCACAAAGGGTTATGATCTTACCAACGTACTCTGTAATGGTGGAGTTGCCCTTCTGAAGATTCGCCAGTGCAATCCTGACGTTGGCAGACCGCGCTCGGGTATGCGAGCTGAGCATCCATTGCACGTTGTTCCACAGCTCTGCTACGGTGTGGCAAGTCGCCACCTGAATAGTCATCTCACGTGGTAGTGTAGTCAACAGGTAAGAGAAAACCTGCTGATCGCGAGCGTACCAGGTGCCGAACTCAGGGTTGGGGGCCTTCGACTTGGTCTTGCCGTCGTCGCTAGTGACCTCGATCTGCATGGGCGGCACCTCCTGCTCCAGATCGAGGAAGCCCGCCATCTGCGCCCCCCTGATGGCAGAGAGGACGGTGGCGCGCCAGAGGGCTTCATGCCCTCTTGAGAGCTTCTCTGTGGCAATGTGTGCAAAAGGAGATGAGGGGAACGTATTTGCGGATGAGCTCGCCATGGATGAATCCGAGGTAGGCTCTGATTACCATGTAAAATCTTGAGGTTTTGGTGTGAAGCGTATGCCTCCTGGCAGGGACATGTGCGTGCTTATATAATCAACAATGTACAAGATACGGCAGGTGGTTTGGGCTTGGCCCCTCATCCAAGCTATACAGATATCTACAAGAGATAGGCTCGCCTCTAACCACCTGCCTTGGGTTACAAGATGATACACATGCACACAATCACGACCGTGACATTGTCACGTTACAATACAACTTAAGCCTATCATTTAACAACGTCAGCAACAGAAGGACCACACTGTCAAAGGAAGAGAAGAAAACTGAAAGATAAGAATGGAACAAAAGAAAAACGAAGGAAGAAGAAGATGAACAATGCAATGAACTTGTGGAACAGAGTATGTAACAAAATAGGAGATGTACCATACACACGGAGAAACTGTAGGTAAATGTTTTACGCCAGCGCACCGGTCGAAACGTTCGGTCGGTCGCATCGCGCGTGTTCGATCCACATGGATCCATCCTGTCTCGCGCGTCCTTCTCCCAGTTTTTTTCCTTGTGCCTTATCTTCTTCTTCCTTCCACCACACAAACTCCCTCCAACTTTCATCTCGACCCCCACCCCGACCCCCCTCCGCGACCTCAGGCGCTGTCGACGAGCGCCGCGGCTTCTCCCGCGAGGTCATCATCGGCGGACCCCTTATCTTCTTCTTCCTTCTACCACTCAACCTCCCTCCACCTTTCATCCTCCCCCCCCCCTCTGCGACCTTAGGCGCTGCCGCCGAGCATTGCGGCTTCTCCGACGAGGCCACAACCGGCGGACCCCATTAGTTGCTGCACGAGAGACCTGCCGATGATGGTGTCGCGAATGCTACAACCATGTACCACAAAGCTACAATAAGCTTGCAAAGATGCTACAACGTGTGCACAACGGAGCTACAATCGGCAACGTGTGTCGTCAAATGCTACAACCGTTCGACAAAAAAGCTACAACCACGTTCATCAGAGCTGCAACCCGAGTTCGCCGGAGTTTGTAGCCACTATGATCCAGCGATATTTGCTACAACTCGTGTCGATTTTTGCTACAACCAGTGTCTCATTTTGCGGCTTTGCCATAGTCGGCGTCGGGAATTTTTTGCTACAATGCTGTCATGCCGTGCTACAACCAGCACTTCAATTTGCTACAACCGGCACACGAGAATGCTACCACCGATACCACCGCTGACAAAAAAGCTCCAACCAGACATACATGGAAACTGAGGCAGGGCGCCATGGAAGCTGCAATGGGCACCTGAGAAGGTACAACTGTTGATGGGAAAAGCTCCAACCGGCAAACAAAAATGCTTCAACTGGAGGTGACAGAAGCTATGGTCGGAGGACGAAAGCTGCAACCGGCTATGGCAAAGCTACAACCAGCGTTTGCAGAAGCTTCCAGCATGTACGATGATGACCATGGAGAGTTTTCAAATCGACAAGCCGGCAGGCTGCAACTGATGTTGCCGACGACCGTGACGGGACGACTGAGCGACCCCGGTGAGCTTCGACCACCAGCGCTGCGACCGTGGGCGATGGCGTCGTGGCTATGGGGGGGCGAGAGCTGCGGGGGGCAGGTTTTGCGGTATCGTGGCTGTAGCTGAAGGAAATATGCCCTAGAGGCAATAATAAAGTTATTATTTATTTCCTTATTTCATGATAAATGTTTATTATTCATGCTAGAATTGTATTAACCGGAAACATAATACATGTGTGAATACATAGACAAACAGAGTGTCACTAGTATGCCTCTACTTGACTAGCTCGTTAATCAAAGATGGTTATGTTTCCTAACCATGGACAAAGAGTTGTTATTTGATTAACGGGATCACATCATTAGTTGAATGATCTGATTGACATGACCCATTCCATTAGCTTAGCACCCGATCGTTTAGTATGTTGCTATTGCTTTCTTCATGACTTATACATGTTCCTATGACTATGAGATTATGCAACTCCCGTTTGCCAGAGGAACACTTTGTGTGCTACCAAACGTCACAATGTAACTGGGTGATTATAAAGGAGCTCTACAGGTGTCTCCAAAGGTACATGTTGGGTTGGCGTATTTCGAGATTAGGATTTGTCACTTCGATTGTCGGAGAGGTATCTCTGGGCCCTCTCGGTAATGCACATCACTGAAGCCTTGCAAGCATTGCAACTAATGAGTTAGTTGCGAGATGATGTATTACGGAACGGGTAAAGAGACTTGCCGGTAACGAGATTGAACTAGGTATGGGATACCGACGATCGAATCTCGGGCAAGTAACATACCGATGACAAAGGGAACAACGTATGTTGTTATGCGGTCTGACCGATAAAAGATCTTCGTAGAATATGTAGGAGCCAATATGAGCATCCAGGTTCCGCTATTGGTTATTGACCGGAGACGTGTCTCGATCATGTCTACATTGTTCTCGAACCCGTAGGGTCCACACGCTTAAGGTTACGATGACAGTTATATTATGAGTTTATGCATTTTGATGTACCGAAGGTTGTTCGGAGTCCCGGATATGATCACGGACATGACGAGGAGTCTAGAAATGGTCGAGACATAAAGATTGATATATTCGAAGCCTATGTTTGGATATCGGAAGTGTTCCAGGTGAAATCGGGATTTTACCGGAGTACCGGGAGGTTACCGGAACCCCCCGGGAGGTATATGGGCCTTAGTGGGCCTTAGTGGAAGAGAGGAGAGGTGGCCAAAGATGGGCCGCGTGCCCCTCCCCCCCTTGGTCCGAATAGGACAAGGA
This sequence comes from Triticum aestivum, assembly GCF_018294505.1. Lineage (NCBI taxonomy): Eukaryota > Viridiplantae > Streptophyta > Magnoliopsida > Poales > Poaceae > Triticum > Triticum aestivum. The sequence continues at coordinate 11,782,637 of NC_057794.1, forward strand.
GAGGGGGCCGGCCCCCCTTCCCCCTCTCTCTCTCCTCTTCCCCCCCCCCCCCCTCCCCTCCGTGAATCCTATTCCAACTAGGAAAGGGGGGAGTCCTACTCCCGGAGGGAGTAGGACTACTCCTTGCGCGCCTCCTCTTGGCCGCCCCCCCCCCCCCCCCTCTAAGCCTTTATATACGGAGGCAAGGGGCACCCCTAAGGACACAAGTTGATCCACGTGATCATATTCTTAGCCGTGTGCGGTGCCCCCTTCCACCATAGTCCTCGATAATATTGTAGCGGTGCTTAGGCGAAGCCCTGCGACAGTAGTACATCAAGATCATCACCACGCTGTCGTGCTGACGGAACTATTCCCCGACACTTTGCTGGATCGGAGTCCCGGGATCGTCATCGAGCTGAACGTGTGCTAGAACTCGGAGGTGCCGTAGTTTCGGTGCTTGACCGGTCGGGCCGTGAAGACATACGACTACACCAACCAAGTTAACGCTTCCGTTGTCGATCTACAAGGGTACGTAGATCACACTCTCCCCTCTCGTTGCTATGCATCACCATGATCTTGCGTGTGCGTAGGAAAACTTTTGAAATTACTACGTTCCCCAATAGTGGCATCCGAGCTTAGGTTTTATATGTTGATGTTATATGCACGAGTAGAACACAAGTGAGTTGTGGGCGATATAAGTCATACTGCTTACCAGCATGTCATACTTTGGTTCGGCGGTATTGTTGGACGAAGCAGCCCGGACCGACATTACGCGTACGCTTACGCGAGACCGGTTCTCCCGACGTGCTTTGCACATAGGTGGCTTGCGGGTGACAGTTTCTCCAACTTTAGTTGAACCGAGTGTGGCTACGCCCGGTCCTTGTGAAGGTTAAAACATCACCAACTTGACAAACTATCGTTGTGGTTTTGATGCGTAGGTAAGATTGGTTCTTGCTTAAGCCCATAGCAGCCACGTAAAACATGCAACAACAAAGTAGAGGACGTCTAACTTGTTTTTGCAGGGCATGTCGTGATGTGATATGGTCAAGACATGATGCTAAATTTTATTGTATGAGATGATCATGTTTTGTAACCGAGTTATCGGCAAATGGCAGGAGCCATATGGTTGTCGCTTTATTGTATGCAATGCAATCGCGCTGTAATGCTTTACTTTATCACTAAGCGGTAGCGATAGTCGTAGAAGCATAAGATTGGCGAGACGACAACGATGCTACGATGGAGATCAAGGTGTCGCGCTAGTGACGATGGTGATCATGACAGTGCTTCGGAGATGGAGATCACGAGCACAAGATGATGATGGCCATATCATATCACTTATGTTGATTGCATGTGATGTTTATCTGTTATGCATCTTATCTTGCTTTGATTGACGGTAGCATTATAAGATGATCTCTCACTAATTATCAAGAAGTGTTCTCCCTGAGTATGCACCGTTGCGAAAGTTCTTCGTGCTGAGACACCACGTGATGATCGGGTGTGATAGGCTCTACGTTCAAATACAACGGGTGCAAAATAGTTGCACACGCGTAATACTCAGGTTATACTTGACGAGCCAAGCATATACAGATATGGCCTCGGAACACGGAGACCGAAAGGTCGAGCGTGAATCATATAATAGATATGATCAACATAGTGATGTTCACCAATGAAACTACTCCATCTCACGTGATGATCGGACATGGTTTAGTTGATTTGGATCACGTGATCACTTAGAGGATTAGAGGGATGTCTATCTAAGTGGGAGTTCTTAAGTAATATGATTAAATTGAACTTAAATTTATCATGAACTTAGTCCTGGTAGTATTTTGCAAATCATGTTGTAGATCAATAGCTCGCGTTGTTGCTTCCCTGTGTTTATTTTGATATGTTCCTAGAGAAAATTGTGTTGAAAAACTTTAGTAGCAAAAATGCGGATTGGATCCGTGATCTGAGGTTTATCCTCATTGCTGCACAGAAGAATTATGTCCTTAATGCACCGCTAGGTGACGGACCTATTGCAGGAGCAGATGCAGACGTTATGAACGTTTGGCTAGCTCAATATGATGACTACTTGATAGTTTAGTGCACCATGCTTAACGACTTAGAATCGGGACTTCAAAGACGTTTTTGAACGTCATGGACCATATGAGATGTTCCAGGAGTTGAAGTTAATATTTCAAGCAAATACCTGAGTTGAGAGATATGAAGTCTCCAACAAGTTCTATAGCTAAAAGATGGGGGAGAATTGCTCAACTAGTGAGCATGTGCTCAGATTGTCTGGGTACTACAATCGCTTGAATCAAGTGGGAGTTAATCTTCCAGACAAAAAAGTGATTGACAGAATTCTCTAGTCACCATCACCAAGTTAGTAGAACTTCATGATGAACTATATTATGCAAGGGATGACGAAAACAACTCCCAAGCTTTTCATGATGATGAAATCAATGAAGGTAGAAATCAAGAAAGAGCATCAAGTGTTGATGGTTGACAAGACCACTAGTTTCAAGAAAAAGGTCAAAGGGAAGAAGGGGAACTTCAAGAAGAACGGCAAGCAAGTTGCTGCTCAAGTGAAAAAGCCCAAGTCTGGTCCTAAGCCTGAGACTAAGTGCTTCTACTTCAAAGGGACTGGTCACTGGAAGCAGAACTACCCCAAGTGATTGGCGGATAAGAAGGATGGCAAAGTGAACATAAGTATATTTGGTATACATTTTATTGATGTGTACTTTACTAGTGTTTATAGCAACCCCTCAGTATTTGATACTAGTTCAGTTGCTAAGAGTAGTAACTCGAAACGGGAGTTGCAAAATAAACAGAGACTAGTCAAGGGTGAAGTGACGATGTGTGTTGGAAGTGGTTCCAAGATTGATATGATCATCATCACACACTCCCTATACATTCGGGATTAGTGTTGACCCTAAATAAGTGTTATTTGGTGTTTGCGTTGAGCATGAATATGATTTGATCATGTTTATTGCAATACGGTTATTCATTTAAGTTAGAGAATAATTGTTGTTCTGTTTACATGAATAAAGCCTTATATGGTTACACACCCAATGAAAATGGTTCATTGGATCTCGATCCTAGTGATACACAAAATCATAATATTGAAACCAAAAGATGCAAGGTTAATAATGATAGTGCAACTTATTTGTGGCACTGCCGTTTAGGTCATATTGGTGTAAAGCGCATGAAGAAACTCCATGCTGATGGGCTTTTGGGATCACTTGATTATGAATCAGTTGATGCTTGCGAATCATGCCTCATGGGAAAAATGACTAAGACTCTGTTCTTCGGAACAATGGAGCGAGCAACAGATTTGTTGGAAATCATACATACTGATGTATGTGGTCCGACAAATATTGAGGCTCGCGACAGGTATCATTATTTTCTGATCTTCACAGATGATTTGAGCAGATATGAGCATATCTACTTGATGAAACACAAGTCTGAAACATTTGAAAAGTTTAAAGAATTTCAGAGTGAAGTGGAGAATCATCATAACAAAAATAAAAGTTTCTACGATATGATCGCAGAAGTAAAATATTTGAGTTATGAGTTTGGCCTTCAGTTAAAAACAATGTGAAATAGTTTCACTACTCACGCCACCTGGAACACCACAGTGTAATGGTGTGTCCGAATATCATAACCGTACTTTATTAGATATGGTGCGATCTATGATATCTCTTATGATCTACCACTATCATTTTGGGGTTATGCATTAAAGACAGCTGCATTCACGTTTAAAAGGGCACCATCTAAGTCCGTTGAGACGACACAATCTGAACTGTGGTTTGGCAAGAAACCAAAGTTGTCGTTTCTTAAAGTTTGGGATTGTGATGCTTATATGAAAAGTTTCATCCTGATAAGCTCAAACCCAAATCGGAGAAATATGTCTTCATAGGATATCCAAAGGAGACTATTGGGTACACCTTCTATCACAGATCTGAAGGCAAGACATTCGTTGCTAAGAATGGATCCTTTCTAGAGAAGGAGTTTTTCTCGAAAGAAGTGAGTGGGAGGAAAGTAGAAAACTTGATAAGGTAATTGTACCTTCTCCCTTATTGGAAAATAGTTCATCACAGAAATCTGTTCTTGTGACTACTACACCAATTAGTGAGGAAGCTAATGATGATGATCATGTAACTTCAGATCAAGTTACTACCGAATCTCGTAGGTAAACCAGAGTGAGATCCGCACCAGAGTGGTACGGTAATCCTGTTCTGAAAGTCATGTTACTAGACCATGACGAACTTGCAAACTATGAGGAAGCGATAATGAGCCCAGATTCCGCAAAATGGCTTGAGGCCATGAAATCTGAGATGGGATCCATGTATGAGAACAAAGTATGGACTTTGGTTGACTTGCTCGATGATCAGCAAGCCATAGAAAATAAATGGATCTTCAAGAGGAAGACGGACGCTGATAGTAGTGTTACTATCTACAAAGCTAGAATTGTCGAAAAAGGTTTTCGACAAGTTCAAGGTGTTGACTACGATGAGAGTTTCTCACTCGTATCTATGCTTAAATCTGTCTGAATCATGTTAGCAATTGCCGCATTTTATGAAATCTGGTAAATGGATAACAAAACTGCAATCCTTAATGGATTTCTTAAAGAAGAGTTGTATATGATGCAACCAGAAGTTTTTGTCAATCCTAAAGGTGTTAACAAAATATGCAATCTCCAGCGATCCATCTATGGACTGGTATAAGCATCTCGGAGTTGGAATATACGCTTTGATAAGTTGATCAAAGCATATAGTTTTATGCAGACTTGCGGTGAAGGTTGTATTTACAAAAAAGTGAGTGGGAGCACTACAGCATTTCTGATAAGTATATGTGAATGACATATTGTTGATCGGAGATAATGTAGAATTATTCTGCAAAGCATAAAGGAGTGTTTGAAAGGAGTTTTTCAAAGAAAGACCTCGGTGAAGTTGCTTACATATTGAGCATCAAGATCTATAGAGATAGATCAAGACGCTTGATAAGGTTTTTCAATAAATACATACCTTGACAAGATTTTGAAGTAGTTCAAAATGGAACAGTCAAAGAAAGAGTTTCTTGCCTATGTTACAAGGTGTAAAATTGAGTAAGACTCAAAGCCCGACCACAGCAGAAGATAGAAAGAGAATGAATGTCATTCCCTATGCCTTGGTCATAGGTTCTATAAAGTATGCCATGCTATGTACCAGATCTATTGTATACCCTACCACTGAGTTTGGCAAGGGAGTACAATAGTGATCTAGGAGTAGATCATTGGACAGCGGTCAAAATTATCCTTAGTGGAATAAGGATATGTTTCTCGATTATGGAAGTGAAAAAGGGTTCGTCGTAAAGGGTTACGCCGATGCAAGTTTTGACACTAATCTAGATGAATCTAAGTCTCAATCTAGATACATATTGAAAGTGGGAGCAATTAGCTAGAGTAGCTCCGTGCAGAGCATTGTTAACATAAATATTTGCAAAATACTTACGGATCTGAATATAACAGACCCGGTGACTAAAATTATCTCACAAGCAAAACATGATCACACCTTAGTACTCTTTGGGTGTTAATCACATAGCGATGTGAACTAGATTACTGACTCTAGTAAACCCTTTGGGTGTTGGTCACATATCGATGTGGACTATGGGTGTTAATCACATGGTGATGTGAACTATTGCTATTAAATCACATGGCGATGTGAACTAGATTATTGACTCTGGTGCAAGTGGGAGATTGAAGGAAATATGCCCTAGAGGCAATAATAAAGTTATTATTTATTTCCTTATTTCATGATAAATGTTTATTATTCATGCTAGAATTGTATTAACCGGAAACATAATACATGTGTGAATACATAGACAAACAGAGTGTCACTAGTATGCCTCTACTTGACTAGCTCGTTAATCAAAGATGGTTATGTTTCCTAACCATGGACAAAGAGTTGTTATTTGATTAACGGGATCACATCATTAGTTGAATGATCTGATTGACATGACCCATTCCATTAGCTTAGCACCCGATCGTTTAGTATGTTGCTATTGCTTTCTTCATGACTTATACATGTTCCTATGACTATGAGATTATGCAACTCCCGTTTGCCAGAGGAACACTTTGTGTGCTACCAAACGTCACAACGTAACTGCGTGATTATAAAGGAGCTCTACAGGTGTCTCCAAAGGTACATGTTGGGTTGGCGTATTTCGAGATTAGGATTTGTCACTCCGATTGTCGGAGAGGTATCTCTGGGCCCTCTCGGTAATGCACATCACTGAAGCCTTGCAAGCATTGCAACTAATGAGTTAGTTGCGAGATGATGTATTACGGAACGGGTAAAGAGACTTGCCGGTAACGAGATTGAACTAGGTATGGGATACCGACGATCGAATCTCGGGCAAGTAACATACCGATGACAAAGGGAACAACGTATGTTGTTATGCGGTCTGACCGATAAAAGATCTTCGTAGAATATGTAGGAGCCAATATGAGCATCCAGGTTCCGCTATTGGTTATTGACCGGAGACGTGTCTCGGTCATGTCTACATTGTTCTCGAACCAGTAGGGTCCGCGCGCTTAAGGTTACGATGACAGTTATATTATGAGTTTATGCATTTTGATGTACCGAAGGTTGTTCGGAGTCCCGGATATGATCACGGACATGACGAGGAGTCTCGAAATGGTCGAGAGATAAAGATTGACATATTGGAAGCCTATGTTTGGATATCGGAAGTGTTTCAGGTGAAATTGGGATTTTACCGGAGTACCGGGAGGTTACCGGAACCCCCCGGGAGGTATATGGGCCTTAGTGGGCCTTAGTGGAAGAGAGGAGAGGTGGCCAAAGATGGGCCGCGCGCCCCTCCCCCCCGAGGTCCGAATAGGACAAGGAGAGGGGGCCGGCCCCCCTTCCCCCTCTCTCTCTCCTCTTCCCCCCCCCCCCCTCCGCAAATCCTATTCCAACTAGGAAAGGGGGGGAGTCCTACTCCCTCCGGGAGTAGGACTCCTCCTGGCGCGCCTCCTCTTGGCCGACCGCCCCCCCCCCCCTTGAGCCTTTATATACGGAGGCAAGGGGCACCCCTAAGGACACAAGTTGATCCACGTGATCATATTCTTAGCCGTGTGCGGTGCCCCCTTCCACCATAGTCCTCGATAATATTGTAGCGGTGCTTAGGCGAAGCCCTGCGACAGTAGTACATCAAGATCGTCACCACGCCGTCGTGCTGACGGAACTCTTCCCCGACACTTTGCTGGACCGGAGTCCGGGGATCGTCATCGAGCTGAACGTGTGCTAGAACTCGGAGGTGCTGTAGTTTCGGTGCTTGATCGGTCGGGCCGTGAAGACGTGCGACTACATCAACCAAGTTAACGCTTCCATTGTCGATCTACAAGGGTACGTAGATCACACTCTCCCCTCTTGTTGCTATGCATCACCATGATCTTGCGTGTGCGTAGGAAATTTTTTGAAATTACTACGTTCCCCAACAGTAGCAGCATCCAACGGCAGCCAGGAGCGAGCGCTGGGCGGCCGGGGGCGAGCGCGCAGCGGCCGGGGGTGAGCGCGCGGCAGCTCGGGGCGAGCGCACGGCAAATCTGAAGCAGAGGGAAGGGGGAAGAAGATGATGACGTGGAAGAGTGGGGATCGAACGGCTCTTATCCCACGCATCGGATGGCTGGGGCTAGTCCGGCCGAACTGTTCGGCCGGACTGCCTGCGCCTATCACTGTCCGAAACTGTATCATATTCAGACATTTAAGAATTTCTATCTATTTTTCAACGACCATAAATAAATGTGTGCGAATCACGGAGCAAATGGACGGCTGCAGAAATTATTGCGTGAGCAAATTTTCGCACGGAAGAACAGGTCCGGTCGTTATTAACTTGTCCGGACGGACAGGAGCAAGTAATAAATAAATTCACGGGCGGTAGAGGTAGAGGTGCAGCGGCAGGCGTGGCTTGGCGTGCAGCACCAGCGGCTTAGCCATGGAGAGATCGTGCTTGGACTGGGTGAGCTGAATGTCCCGCACCTCCGCGGGCTTCGTCCAGGTGAAGCCATGGAGGAGCCTGCCGAAGAGCATGACGCTCATGGCCATGCCGAGCATGGGGGCGACGCAGCCGCGGCGGCCTGTACTGAAGGAGATGAAGCGCAGCTCGTTCTCGGTGAGCTCGAGGTTCCCTCCTCCTCCTCCCATGTGGCGCTCGGGGTTGAAGCGGAGCGGGTCTTCCCAGGTGGCTGGGTTCCGGCCAAGGCCAAGGCGGCTGAGGAGGACGTGGCTGCCCTTAGGCACGCGGTAGCCGGCGACGACGGTGTCTGCGAGGGCGACGTGCGGCACGTTGAAGGGGGCGATCGGGTGCAGCCGGAATGCCTCCCGGATGCAGGCCTTGACGTAGTTGAGCTGGGCGATGTCCGACTCCTGCACCTGCCGCTCCCTGCCCACCACCCGGTCTAGCTCCTTCACCGCCCGCGCCAGCAGCTCCGGCCTCTTCACCATCTCCGCCAGCGCCCACTCGGCGGCGTTGGATGGGTTGTCGACGGCCGCGAGATTGATGAGCTGCATGCGTACGTTGCGTTGCCCTTAGTGACTGCTCCAGTCCAGGTGGTGCTGGTACATGCATGCATGCATTGCTACGTAAGTTACGTTTGCGTTATGTACCTTGGCCTGTGCCTTCACCTCCTCCATGCTCAATGTCGGCTCTCTGAGCGTAATGAGCACGTCGAGAAAGTCGTCGACCTCTTTCCTCTCACCGGTATTCCACTGCCTCCGCCTCTCATCGATGACCGCGTCGTGCAGCCTGTCCAGCGTCGCGTTAGCCTCATTGACAATCTTCTCGTGGCCGTCCAGGTCGAGCCCCAGCAGCGACGGCAGGTAGTCGCTGACGCAGAAGGAGTAGAGGATCCCCTGCGCGGCGAAGGAGGCGTCCATGTGCTCCATCTCCAGCTTCCCGGGGCCGCCGCCGACGCCGGCTTCCCCGAAGTAGCGCCTGCCGAAGAGGAGCCGGCGTATGACGTTGCCGCAGTAGTGCCGCGCGAGGTGCCTGACGTCCACGTTGCTGCCCTCCTCGCCGGTGAGGTGGTACATGTACCACGAGAAGTTGTCGGCCTCCTCGGCGCGCTTGTCGTGGAGCCACTTGTGGCGGGACGGGGAGACGATGTGGGAGGTGAGCACCCGGCGCATCTTGGTCGACTGCGCGCCGAAGGGCGCCAGCGCGGCTTCCACGTACCCTCCGCTGGCCACGCACGAGGCGAAAGTCACTGGACGGGATGCGAAGATCTCGTCCTGCTTCCTGAGCACCTCCCTGGCGATCCGAGGGCACGTGATGGGGATGACGTGGACGCCGCCCAAGCGGAAGCAGGCGATGTCGGTGCCCATCTGCTCCATCACCTGGTGGATCCACCGGAACGCCGGCTTGTTAACCATCAGCTCGGGGAGTGTGCCTACCACCGGCCACGGCAACGGCCCCGGAGGGAGCGACCCGGATGAGCATGTCCACATGGAACTCAGCCTCCGGACCAGGTATATTACGACCAGCATCACCAGCACAGAGAGCCCCACCATTGTGTATGTAGGTAGCTAGGGCTCGCTAGCTCCCCGATCTGCTTGCTGCTCTCTGCTCATTAGGCTCCATCCCTCATTTATACATACGGACATGCTAGTGAGAACGCCGTTTCGGTGACCAAGTCGTTTGGTCTTTTGGTCCCAATAAGAAGTTCACTACCAAATCATTGTATCAGCACCTCGAAAAGAATATTGCTGGCTGTGACTTTAGATGGATCTGAAAAGCTAAAATGGGAAAGTCTCCTGTTGATTTCCTCAAAACGATCTCCTCTGCACCTCCTGAGCAGATAGGACACAACTTCCTCAAAACTTCGTACGTCCTGTTCTCCCACCAAGCCTCCTATTGATTTGATTCATTGTCCATCGCCTCTAATGTTAGTCTCCGGCGGCAGCCGGCCGTGCATGCACTCAATTGCCAAACACGAGTAATCTGCTGCCGCGTCATGGGAGCTCCGTACGTCGGCAATGCTGCCAATGTCATTCTCAATTGAGAAAAGCGCTCACCTCTTCCTACTGTATCTATAAGTATAACGCTTCTTAGTCTCAGCATGCAGAAGTAAATCTACATCTTAGAGTAATCCAGTGATTTTTATACTTTGTTCTGCTGCACCAGTTTTTCTAAACTACTTATTGGATGCTAATACTGTAGCTTCTATCTACTCCAAGGGGTTGTTTGGATAGCGAGATTGTAGAGAATCAGATTTGCATAAACACGATTTCAGTTGTAACAGCCTAAAACTACGTTTGGATCATCTAACTAAACCATGGATAAGTACTTCCCAGTTTTCTACAAGCCCAAAAAACGAGCTTTTAGAAAAACGAGTCAGTCGTTTTTCTAAAAACGAGTTATCTGTATACTCGAGTAGTATCGTCCACGTACGACCTATTTGGATCGATGGACCAACATCGGCGAGCTCCACACATCATCTTCATAGTACATGCTAGTGGCCATGCCGGCAGCGCGGTTCCAACGCCGGCACCGTCGTACATGCTAATGGCCGCACCAGCGGCGTGGTTCCAACGCCGGCACCATGACAATGGTAACGTTGAGCTTGTTGGCATCGACGAGGTGACGGTGGACAACAACGAACTGCTGCAAGAGTTGGTTCGCCACGCCCGTGCTCGGCATCACCGTGCCCAGCTGGGCCACGCCTCCGCCCTGCCGTGCACTGGTGTCGCTGCCGCTGCTGCTTCCGCCTGCTGCGTGGCATCGTGTCCAACCCTCGCAGGGTTTCTAGCAGGCCAGCACCATGGCTTATGCTCCCGTGCTCGTTCTTGTGGGCAGCGTCAACATGGAAGCCATTGTTGTGGTTCAACTACGTCCAGTGTACTGGTGTATGCATACTACAATGTTGTTCTCGTCACGCAGCATGCAGCATGCAGAGAAAGGGGATGTTGGAAGAATGCAGGAGGCGATCAGCAGACAGCAGAGAGAGTCATGCCTGTGGGAGGAGCAGGAGGCTTAAACGTGTTAGAGCATCTCCAATAGATGGTCGAAATTTTGACGGTACAAAACCGAAGATGTAAATTTTGGACCGCCAAAAAGTGCGTTTTGGAGCTCCGAAAAAAGGCCAACTCCAACACATGGTCCAAATTCATGGTCCAAAAGTGCAACTTCAGTAGATGGTCCAAATTCATGGTCCAAAACCGGCCAGCAGCTGGCCGGCTGCTGTTCAGCCGCTGTCCAGAAGATGGCCGCCGGTTGGATTGGCTGCTGCAGACGGCTGCGGTCGGCTTCGGACGGCGGCGGTGATAAGAAATGAGGTAGAAGGCCGGCCAAGAGGAGCTTGGCGGGCGGCGAAGACTAGTTCGGCAGCCGGGCGGAGGGCTTGGTGCGGCGGTTGTGCCGCCGGCGCAACTGCCGTGGACAGGCTCACGGCCGACGGGAGGAGGTCGGCGGCAGCCTATAAGACCCGGCGGAGGCCTACCGCGGTAGCCGGACCGCCGGAGGGGCCGAATCCCGCGCCGGCGGCCACCCGATTTGGCGGTGTCCGGGCGGCGGCGGGGAGGCGATGGGGACGACGGCGGCGGAGGGCGGAGGCGGGGATGTGGGGTGGTCGCGGCGACGACGGCGAGGTTTTGGGCGGTCGCGGCGGCGGATTCCTGCCGGCTGTTCTTCGGGCGGGCGGGAAAGGAAATGAAGTGGCGGTTGGGCGTTCGCGGGCGGCGGCTGGTTTTGGACCAGATGCATCTCGTGATGTACATTTGGACCGCGAGGTGTTGTATTTTACATCACGAGGAGGCCGCGGTCCAATTTTTTTTTGCATATGGACCGTCTGTTGAAGCAACGTTTTTTGCCCCAGACGGTCCAAAAGTTAGGTATTTTTACCTTTGAACCATCTATTGAAGATGCTCTTATCCTATCTTTTTTCATCCAAACGAGGTATTGTATAGCCTGATCTTAACAGAAAAAACTAACATAAATAGGTTTTTCCTAAAAATCCTCTAAAAACCAGTTTTCCAAGATCTCACGTCTAATACTTCATATCCAAACAACCACCAAGTGTAGCTTGTTAAACATGATGTAACGTTGTACATGACAGTTGTAACGTGGCAGGAGTCTTGGGTTCGCTTAGGGTTTAGAGGCGCATAGCTTATTTATATCTTGTAACAACTTCCCTCTATCTCTATCTTTCTTGTTCTCCAAGATGTAAAACCTCCTCAACTGTATGCGCTATCTTGGGAGGTGCGCCCCTGCCTATAACATGTACGACGCCCCCCTCGTTGAGGAAAGACGTTTTCGCTATCGCACATGGTATACAGAGCATCCCTCTTCCATCGATCTAGCATCTCCATCTCCATCTAGTGCACAGCCGCCATGTCGCCATCCAGCCAACTCTCAACGGCGGAGTCACGGAGAAACTCTCCCGCACCAATTACGTGTTGTGGCAGACTCAGATCACGGAGAAACTCTATCGCACATGCAAGCAACTATAAGTTCTACATGTCTATATAATCGAGTTTAACTTCATTTTGTACGTGTGCATGTGGCAAAAATTTAGATTAAAATGTTATATATTTGAGCCTTATGAGATTATTATTTTTTGCCAAATTTGGTCGGTAAGTTATCTAAGGCATTCTCCAACAGACCCAACGCCACAAATATTTTCCTCCTGCAGCACGGGGTGGACACAAAAGTTCCCACTTTGCTGGTACATCAAGAACCAGAGGTGTTGCGAGATGTGCCAACGTCTATGCTATTTTACAAAACACCAGGGGCGTTTGCTGTAGATTCAACGCCGCTACTAAGCTTTACCTCTGGCATTTACTTTTTTCCGGATGCCGGTGCTATTCTGTGAAAATAGCGCCGACATTCAGAAACAGTGCAGCGCCCCTAATTACTTAGTCCATAAGGGTTTTCCTGCTAGTGTTCGGTACTACGTCTTAGAGGTGCAGAGGGCTTGCTGTGGTGAAAAATGTATTTGGTTATGTCAGGCGGATGCACCTGTGCATGCGGGCTCCTCGTTGAAGGCAGTGTCGTTGTTCCTCTGCGCCTTCTATGTTTCTTCGAGGGAAACCTCAAATCCCTGGATCGGGTTGGATCGGGTGGTGGCGGCACTTAGATGTCGTGCCCTTCCTGAAGTTGCCGCCTTGGAGCATCTAGGTTATCGTGCATGGCTTCGTCTCTTCGCAGTGACTCATTGAAGGCTCCAACAACTTGAGGCTATTCCCTTTCTTCCTACTTGTAGTGTGATTGCAGTGGTTTGGGGTTGTGTAGCCGCTTAAGCACATTTTATCTATTCCTGAGTGTGTTGTGGTGTTGTCGTGTCGAGTTGTACGGTTGTTGTTGCTTTATCTATAAACCAGAACGCGATCCTTTTTGGTAAAAAAAAACTATTTTTATGATGTGGGTTGTGACCTAGCCATGTGGCATCCACGGTTGCTCTAAATTCCTTCATTATCTAGGGTCTCCACACATTTTCACTGCCATATGCCATTGTTACACCCTCGCCAATTCCTCTCCTCTCTAGGTGATTTCATCCTCCACCTCGTTATTATTTTTGTGGCTGAGTTGCCATTTTTCATTTGGCAAGTACCACATATCCACATGTCCGATCCTACTGAATTCTGAAGCGGTCTTGAATCTTGATCGAGCTTATTAAGGAACGAAAGTAGCCAACTGACGTGTTCTTGATCAAGCTCCTCTTTTTCTCATTTTATGACAAACAAGGCGTGATTAGATTCTATGTTATTAGGCATTATTCCCATCTACTGCATGTTTTGCACTCATCCTAATGGAATATACCCACCCAGCATCCTAATTTGCCCATCCTCATTGGAGCGTCATGAAGCACATGCCTCCCTGCTAATCTAAAGTTTAATTACAAGGACTTGGACCCAGCACAGCCTCGAGTCTTAGTCTTCATCTTCTTCCTCTTCTTCTAATCTGCAATTTGCAATGTGACGTTTAATTACTAGGACTTGGAGCCAGAGCAACCTCGAGTCTTAGTCTTCTTCTTATTGTAACAATAATTGTTCAATTTACTACAGAAAATTAGGGGCTCTGTAATCTAGCTCTTCCCAACTTCTTGGGCCAAGCCAGCTCATCCTTTTAACCCATATATACCAGCTTCTGTATCTACACAACACTCAGCATTCCCGCATGCACGCATAATCATTATTAGTACAAAGGGAACATATTATATTAGAATGGCCTGATTGAAGATGGATTTGTATTAATATATGTCAACAATGTAACTGGACTGACATGTTTGTCAGAAAAAGTAATATGATCTTTTGCAATGTTGATGTCTGAGGTACATCTATGCATGGTAGGGGCAATTAATACATTGGTTGGTCGATCTACTATTCTTTTTATTTGTGAAAGTAAAAATTAAATGGAAATATCGCTTTGATTGATGAATTTTGGGTATATATAGCCTGGTACAAAAGAGGTTCCAAGAGTGGTTTCAAAAGTGGATCCAACATAGGCAGGGATTAACCCTTTAACTAAACTAATAAACTAATTCTTAACACCCCCCCCCCCCCCTAATCAATGCTTGTCTTTGTGAACATAATTATCTTGGTAAAAACTTGTCTATGTATTTGTTTGCCTTTGAGAATGTTCATCATATTCATCTTGAGAAATACTGCTCCAAAAATACTACGGGAAAAATATGAGAATAGTGGTACTTGACATGTTGTTAAAACTGTTTTATACCCAGTGGAAAAAATAAGGAGAAAATGGTACAACATATAATTATTATTGTCTGTTTATAACTCGTATGAAAAGACCTTTTATGAAGGAGAAAACTCGTTTATGCGTTTGGAGAACAATAAAGAAATTTATTTTAAATCCAATGGGAAAAATATAAGGAGAAACTGATATAACATATGTTAACACTTGTATCTATATTGTCTCTTTAAAACCCTTTTCTAATGAACCATTAGGGAAAAACTCATGAAGGAAAAAAGAGTATAATATATGCAAACTAATTATTATTATGTAGTTATAATTTTTTAGTTTACTCCCCCTAAATATTGCAAATCTAGTGTGTCATGGAATGTAGAAGTTGGTAATGGAACTGTGAATAATCTGTTACATCTTCACAATTTTTTTTCAAATTATCTTCTCGCTTTTTAATAATTGGCGAGGATAAACAATTTATGTGCAATTTGTTCATGAAATTAATGTTCATGTAACCCATAGATATTGCTATGATATAAGGGATACCTAGATAATAATATGTGATTCTAATGAATCTTAGCCACATGATTTTGAGTGTGGTCAATCATTCTTCCGATCCATAAATATTTCGCAATTCTTCGGATAAAGAATTTATGTCACAATGATAAGTGGAAGTAGTCGTTCAACTATATTTATATGACATTCATAAGAAGGCTATTCGAGCAAATCCAGTTATTCATATGGCATTGTCGGGATCAAATAAGTGGTCAATATCATTATATCATATCATGGTTGTATGTTGATTTTCCTTATGAAATTAATCAAGATACATTATAAGATTGACATATAAGCGGATAGCCATTAAATATACTTTTGGGGGAGTTGCACTCTGAATAAACATAGGAAATATAGTCTCAAGCGTGATGCAGCTTGCAATTATATGAGTGCTTCAGTGTTAGTGAGATATGGAACTTCAGGTGCATATATCACTTCATTACCACCCCTAAGTTTGAATGGATTTGTATTCCTGCCAAGGAAAATATGACTATAGATGTATTTATTGATATAATATTTTCTTATTTAACTTCTCATATGTTTTAGATATTTATAGACTGAAATGTAATGCTCAGGTTGTAAACTTAAGAATGTCTTTGATTGAATCCAAATTTCCGTCTTAAGTTGATTTTGTTTATGTTTATGTCTTTTATAGACTTTGATGATGAGTTCATCGATATACACTAATATAAGGTGATACAAGGAAATAAAATTTGGGATTCCTTTAATAAGCACGTAAACAATCATCATTATTTGACTAGTCTATCTGAAGGAGAAACTCATTTAGTCGATAGTACCTTATGATTTCCGACTATTTCAAGTCATTGAATGACTTTTGAAGTTTTAGACAAAACATGTTACAATTTGCTTATATATATATAGGAAAATGGTTGCGTACTCCTGGGAGTACGTACTCCCGCTCCTCATATACCACATAGATGAATCTTTTATACCTTTTTATTATTTTTAATATACTTCATTAGTAATTATTAGATACCCCAAAATGAGTTTTATGAAAAAATTCATGTGAGTCTATGTATTTTTAAATATTTACGTATATACTGATGTGTTCGTACGTGAAAAGGTATATTATAAAAAGTATGTCGAAGATGATATTTTTTGAACTAAACTCATATTGGGGTATCTTAGAATATTTAATGAAGTATATTGAGAATAATGAAGAGGTATAATTAATGCGTATATGAGGTATATTGAGGATGAGAGTACATACTCCCAAGAGTACAGAAGAGGAGTCCTATATATATATATATATATATATATATATATATATATATATATATATATATATATATATATATATATATATATATATATATATATATAACTGACACATATGAGTATGTATTCACTGCATATATTAGTTGCATGGATAAAGTATTTTTACTGTCAACTATATTTTGTGTCGAAACATAATTCCACACATACCGGGAGGGTATGTTACATTGTAATAGATGTCGGATCTCTACGTGAACCCTTTTGCTGCAAGCCTCACTTTCTCACCACCTCATTTACTTTGTCTATTAATGAGTAGTTACTTGTAATATGTATGGAAAATACTTATCAGGAGTATGTATTATTGCGATAAATACAACTCTTTTGTTGATCGAGTTCTATTATACTATAACTTGCTTCCTTTCATGTGAACCAATATGAGGACAGTACCCACACTATGGAATTTTTTTGATTAGGTCCCAAAAGGTTTTTGCAAATTGAGAAGAAATTTATGTCTACAAATGTAGTCGTTGTGTTATATGATTCTGGTGGAATCGATAAAATTTGGGGAAATGTATTTCTACGACAATGGAGTCAAGGTGTTTCGATGTCCCAACACCAAAACATTTTGTGCACATTTATGTCAGGGCTTTGGTTGATGAGCATCCCATGAGGTGTCTTCCAACTTGACATTGAATTACATTTACTAGTTGAGGATCTAATTTTCTATATTTCCGTGGAAGCATATAAGAAATTTTATCTCTTGTGTGGTGAGATTTCTTCCCTCTTCCTCTCATTTGGGGAGAAGAGTTCTCTATAAAGTACTACCACACTTTCTGACACTATATTACAGGAACATAAAATTTAATGCCAATGTTCTCATCAGTAAATGTATGTGGCAAATTTGCAACAAGTTGCAAATATATAATTCTCTAAACTTCTAATTCAAATTCGTTGAATACGTGGATATAAGGATCGAGTGTCAATAATATTTCCAATTTATTTCTTGGCATTATTTGTAGAACTTATCTACCCCTAATGTCAAAAATGTCCTTATTCTTGATGCAATCAACATACGGGCAATAAATTACAGGACTCGGACCCAGCGTAGCCTCGAGTCTTAGTTTTCTTCTTATTTTGATACAAATTGCTCAATTTACTATGCCAAATTCGGCAACTTGTGGATACACTGACTCTTGCGGCCAAGCCAGCTCGTCCTTTTAAGCCACACACACACACACATATACATACATACATACATACATACATATATATATATATATATATATATATCAGCTTTCGTATCTACACAACACCTAACATTCATACAAAACAAATCCACACAAACCACTGTATACATTGTTTCTTGCCTATCTCCCTTCACCTACTCCTCTCTATATACTGGCCGGCCCTTGGCCATTGAGTAATAAAAGTTCCAATCCTCCTAACACACCCAACCCCAATATCTATAATTAGTTTGGTGGGACTTGCACAGATAGACCATTTTTTAAACAAGTCAACTGCATAGCCAACAATGCTGTTGAGGCATCCCACTGCCGGCTGATTGGATCCAGTCAGTCCACTGCTGGCCGATTGGCCTCAGTCGGCCCACTGCTGGCGGATTGACACCCAGTCTGCTTCCTCTAGGCCGACAGGTGCATGCACCCATTTTTCTGTTAAATAGGTATTTGAAAAATGTTGAAGGAGTATTTGAAAAAAATGTTGATCATGCATATAAAAATGTTAATCAAGCATTTAAAAAAATACTGAACAAGTATTTTAAAGATGTTGAACAAATATTTGAAAAATGTTGAATAGGTATTTGAAAAATATTAAAGAAGAATTTTAAAAAATGTTGATCATGTATATAAAAATGTTAATCAAGCATTTGCAAAAAATGTTGAACAAGTATTTCAAAAAATGGTGAAAAAGTATTTGAAAAAATATTAATTATATATATATAAATGTTGAACAAGTATTTGAAAAAAATATTAATCATGTATATAAAAATGTTGAACAAGTATTTGTAAAAATGTTGATCATGTATATAAAAATGTTGAACTAGTTTTTAAAATATGTTGAACAAGTATTTAAAAAATGTTAAACAAGTATTTTTAAAAAATTGAACAAATATTTGAAAAAAAGTTTAACATCTGGCAGCTGGTGGGGTAGTTATTAGCTAACTTGGGGATCGACGCCTGGTCTCCATGGCAATCACCAGAGCAGCTAACCACCCCATTAGTTTCCAATTGCTGGTCAGAAAAGGGATCACGGCCAACTAGAGGTGACTGAGCCGGTCTTCTCCATTATTTCATTCTTTTTCTTTCTATATTATTTTTTCAAATACTTGTTCAATTTTTTTTCAAATACTTGTTCAACATTTTTATATACATGATCAACATTTTTACAAATAATTGTTCAATATTTTTATTTACATGATCAATATTTTTTAAAATACTTGTTCAATATTTTTTTCAAATACTTGTTCAACCTTTTTTTCAAATACTTTTTCAACATTTGTCGCAAATGCTTGATTAACATTTTTATATATACATGATCAACATTGTTTAAAATACTTCTTCAACATTATTCAAATACCTATTCAACAGTTTTCAAATATTTGTTCAACATTTTCAAATACTTGTGCAACATTTTTTTAAATGCTTGATTAATATTTTTATATGCATGATCAATATTTTTTCAAATATTTCTTCAGCATTTTTCAAATACCTATTCAACAGATAGATGGGTGCATGCACCTATCGGCCTAAAGGAAGCACACTGGGTGCCAATCGGCTAGCGGTGGGCCGACTAGGCCAACCGGCCGGCAGTGGGCCGACTGGGGGCCTATCGGCCAGCAGTAGGCTGACTGGATCCAGTCGGCCAGCAGTAGGCCAACTGGATAATATTTTTTAAATATAATTATGGCGTAATATTTCTGAAATTTAATATAAAAATTGTATTATTTTTAAAAAAATAGCTCTTACTTGCACACATAATGAATATTATTATGCAGGGAATATATTATAACGGAATGGTCTGGTTGAAGATATATTTGTATTAATATGCCACCACTGTAACTGGACCGGCATTTTTGTCAGAAAACAAAATATGATCTTGTGAAATGTTGATACCTCAGCGAAAATCCACTTCCGAGCCCAGGCTCATCTGCACCCGCGCTGATGAAAAAAATCAAAACAAATACTAGAAAAAAAAATCCATTTTTTGCATGGTAGATAATGTCATGCATGAGGTCCGCTCCAATTTTAAAATCATTTGAACATCCGAGCGGCTCTCGGCAAAAAAGACAAATTCGGGGTCTTTAAAAAAGTTTATTGTTCATGCATTGTTCTGATCCGATTTGTGTTTTTTGCCGAGAGCTGCTCAGATGTCCAAATGATATGAAAGTTGGACCGGACCTCACGCACTAAATTTTCTACCATGCAAAAAAATGGAATTTTTTGAATTTTGTTTTAATTTTTGTGATTTTTTTCTGACCAGGTGCAGATGAGTTTGGGCACCGAAACGCTGCACTCAATGCTTCCTACCACCTAATTCTGTTAATCAATATAATCTATACTGCCCAACTAATTCTGTTAATAAAATAATAGTATATCGACCACCCAATGTATTAATTGCCCCTACCATGCATAGATGTACCTCAGGCGTGAGCTGCTATTTCGGCTCACTTGATGGAAAAGTAAAAGTAGTGTTTGTTCAAAACTGTCTGTTTAGTGGAAAATTTCAGTTTTGGTGTAGACGTTGGCTGCATCTGGTGCCGTGGTATGATAATTCAGTTTTTTTCGTCAAGATTTTGCCAGTTTTGCTGTTTGGCTAACTATTTTCTTTCTTTTATCAGCGCTATTTTTCTGGGGTAGATTACAAGATAAGTTAGCACACCACAGTTCGGCAGTCACAAACTGAGCCTATCTGCTCAGATCAGTTCCCTTTCCAAATGTTGCAGGTTGAGCTCGTGTAAACCCGTTTCAAGCAGTTTGCCTCAATTTGCCGTTCCTAATCATGGTGGTGTGCTGACCTTATTTTCAGATGAAACAATTATCACTTCTGCTTCGGTACACCTCCTAAACACATCACTTAAAAGTACGTCGCCTGCACCAATACGCGGGACCTCGTATACGAACTGCACAGGCGCGAGCAACTGGGCCGGTCCATTAATTCATGAATCGCCTACCACGTTTTCATCAAAGCGGTGTAAAAATGCAGAGGAAAACAAGAGGTTGCAAGTTTTTTTCTTTTTCGAAAAGGGGGTTTACCCCAGCCTCTGCATCAGAAAAATGCATACGGCTCATATTATTAAAAGGATAATCCAGTAACAAAGTCTCCAAGTAAAGTGGTGCAAAAATAAACAAAAGCTCAAAAGAGCTAAAAACCAAAGCCACAACCGGCTGGCAAATACAATAGGAGCACTACATGCCTATCCTATTACATGACCGCCATCTAAACCGGTTGAAAATATCCCGAGCTACCATCTCCCATCGGGTAGACGCAGTAACCAAATGCTCTCTGGCGTCCGTCGGAGTGAGTAGCGACCACATACGGATGAACGCCGTGGCCCTGAAGATAATCTGCAAAAAATGAATGTTTGTTGATCTGTTAAAGACTAAATCATTTCTACAGTTCCATACTGCCCAAAATAAAGCACAAACGCCAACACGAATGTGTCTTGCAGTATCGAAATCGACCCCATCAAGCCATGTTCCAAATAACATGTTGATAGAGGTGGGTTGATTAATACTAAACGCAATATGAATCGACCGCCACAGAATCTTAGTCAACGGACAATCGAGAAAGAGGTGTTTGATGTTTTCGTTATGATCGCAAAAGCTACACCTAGAAGAGCCCACCCAGTTGCGTTTTGCCAGATTATCCTTAGTCAAAATGACTTGTTTATGCACAAACCACATAAACACTTTGATTTGTAAGGGAACCTTTACTTTTCAAACGTGTATCGAGGAAGGGATGACGCTAGAGTTTATGACATCCAGATACATTGATTTGACCGATAACACTCCGTTCTTAGTAAGTTTCCAATACTGCTGATCTGGCTGCTGGGACAGCCGGAGTTCCATTGAACGTCTAACAAGATGGAGCCAGGCCTCCCAACGATTTCCAACTAGCGTCCTCCGAAAACTAATATTGAGGGGAGTGGATTGTAAAACAGTTGCAACGTAGGCTTCTCGACGTCGCACAAGGTTGTACAAAGTAGGATATTGAGGTGCAAGGGGGGTCTCCCCAAGCCACGTATCCTCCCAAAACCTCATAGTAACACCATTCCCGATAATAAATTTTGTCTTGTTGAAAAAGAGTTATTTGACTCTCATCAAACCCTTCCAAAAAGGTGAGTCGGAAGGCCTCACATTCACCTGGGCCAAGGTTTTAGCATAAAGATACTTATTACGCAAAATATGTGCCCAAGTAGCCTCCGTCTCAGACGACAGTTTAAATAGCCACTTGCTAAGGAGACATATGTTTTTGACTTCCAGATTTTCAATACCTAGACCCCCTTGGTCCTTCGGCCTACAGATTATATCCCACTTAGCAAGCCTATACTTTCGTTTAAGCTCATCATTCTGCCAAAAGAATCGAGATCGGTAGAAATCTAACCTTTTCCTCACACCCACCGGAACCTGGAAAAAGGATAAGAGAAACATAGGCATACTGGTAAGGACCTAATTAATCAGAATCAATCGTCCTCCGTATGACATGAGATTCCCTTTCCAATAGCTCAGTTTCTTTTCAAAACGATCCTCGATGCATTTTCACTCAAAGTTAGTCAGCTTACGATGATGAATGGGTATACCTAAGTACGTAAACGGTAATGAACCCAATTCACAGCTGAACAATTGTTTATACGTTTCCTGGTCCTCATTTGCTCTTCCAAAGCAAAACAATTCGCTCTTGTGGAAGTTAATTTTGAGCCCAGACAATTGTTCAAATAAGCATAACAGCAGCTTCATGTTTCTTGCTTTCGCCAAGTCGTGCTCCATAAAGATGATAGTATCATCAGCATACTGAAGAATGGATATCCCTCCGTCAACTAGATGTGGAACCAGGCCACCTACCTGCCCTGCATCCTTTGCCCGACCTATTAAAATAGTCAGCATATCAGCCACTATGTTAAACAGGATCGGTGACATCGGGTCTCCTTGCCTTAGCCCCTTGTGTGTTTGGAAATAGTGTCCTATGTCGTCATTCACTTTAATCCCTACACTCCCTTTTTGCGTAAAGGAATCAATTTGGTTTCTCCAGGCCGGATCAAAACCTTTCATACGCAAAGCTTGTTGAAGGAAAGGCCATTTAACTTTATCATATGCTTTTTCAAAATCCACTTTAAAAACTACGCCATCAAGTTTTTTTGAGTGGATTTCATGGAGCGTTTCATGCAAGACAACAACCCCTTCAAGGATATTTCTATCAGGCATGAAAGCAGTCTGGGACGGATGAACTACAGAGTGCGCAATCTGCGTAAGTCTGTTCATCCCGACCTTGGTGAAGATTTTGAAACTCACATTAAGCAGACATATAGGCCTGAACTGCTCAATGCGAACAACCTCTGTCTTCTTAGGAAGAAGAGTTATCGTTCCAAAATTCAGCTTAAACAACTGAAGCTGTCCCTCAAAAAACTCCTGAAACAAGGGCATCAAATCTTCCTTAATAAAATGCCAACACTTTTTGTAGAACTCCGCCGGAAACCCATCCGGTCCTGGAGCCTTGTTATTCTCCATTTGTGCAATGGCCTCAAACACCTCTGTCTCCGAGAAAGGAGCAGTCAGGAGCTCATTCTCCGCAGTCTCAAGTTGAGGAACATCCTCAACCCTAGACTCATCTAACGACACAAAATTCTCTTCCGGGGGACCAAACAACTGCTTATAATAATTGGTAATGTAGACTTTCAGATTGTCTTGACCAACTATCGTCCCTTCGTCTTGTTCTAGTTGGAAAATTCTATTTTACGATGCTTCCCATTAGCAATCATATGAAAGAATTGAGTATTATCCTCGCCTTGTACTATTTTGCGAACCTTAGCTCGCAACGCCCACTTCAATTCCTCCTCGGGAAGAAGCTTTTTAAGTCGCATCTCCGCCTCTATCTTTGTTTCCAACTCACTGGAATCCAAGATAGAAGTTTCTGCTTTAACTTCAAGGTTTTGAATAAGTAGAAGAAGTCTCTCCTTCTCCGCCTTATAAATTCCATGCATGTGCTTAGCCCATCCACGAAGGAACCTTCGGAGATGACGAATCTTGCATTGCCATCGCTGGATAGGCGTCCTTCCTCGTGAGTCTTTAGCCCACTCCCGAGCTAACAACTCGAGGAACCCTTCTCTTTCAAACCAAGCAAGTTCAAACGAGAAAATGTTCTTGTTGCCCACAAAAGTTTGAACTCCGGAGTCGACTAGTAACGGTGTATGATCAGAGACACCTCGTGTCAATGCCTGCACTATTACCAAAGGAAACTTCTGTTCCCATTCGACACTTGCTAGGACACGGTCAAGTTTCTCAAACATCGGTACCGGTAACGAATTAGCCCAAGTGAATTTCCTACCCGAGAGCTCTATCTCTCTGAGATCCAAGCTTTCGATAATAGTGTTAAACATAAACGACCATCTGCCGTCAAAATTGTCATTATTCTTTTCCTCTTTTCTTTGGATAATGTTGAAATCCCCCCCCCTAAGAGAGGAAGCTGTTCGTTACCACAAACACGAACCAGATCCGCCAAAAAATCTGGCTTGAGCTCTGGTTGCGCAGCTTCGTAAACCGCCACCAAAGCCCAATCAAACCCATCTGCCTTAGTTCTAACTCGAAACTTGACAGCAAACTCCCCCAAAACTACATTCCGAACTTCCAACGTTTCGCACTTAACCCCAAGTAAAACCCCACCGGATCTTCCTCGAGGGGGGAGGCAATGCCAGTCAAAATCTACCCCCCGGACAAAGTGACAAGAAATTGTGAAGTGAAGTTGCTTCTTCCAGTCTCAGACAATGCAATAAAATCCAAATGATGTTCAAGAGAAGCGTCCGCTAGAAACCTTCTTTGAGCCAAGTCTCTAAGACCTATGCTATTCCAGAAAATGCCTCTCATAATTCATCATGAAATTTTTTGGCAGTAAGTATCCTAGCACTCCTATGTGCTGCCGAGGCTGGATAAACCTTTCGTTTCCACGTCCATTTTGGCTTAATGTGACCATCAGCCTGATCACCACACTCATTCTCTGCTTCTAGCACCAACGGCTCATCTACATGAAGAAATGTCTTAGGATTGGTGTCCTCCTCCATCTCGGGTAATGCAGGGTCAAGATCGGCACACAAGCCACCAAGAACCCTAACCCCAAGTGCATCTATCTCCGAGTCGTTCATAGGTTTAACTGCAGTAATGAGACGAATATATCTACCGCACGTTCAGCTTCCAAATCAAGAATGTCGTTAACCGACCTAGATATCTCAATATCATTATTACCAAGTGAAACTCCTATTTGATTTGCATTATGAATAATTTCATCATCAGTAAAATGCAAAATGGAATTCAACTTATTAACAGACATACCAGTGGAGATCTCGACGTCACGCAACTTGGCAGCCCTCAAAGCACACCTGAGCTGCATGTCATCAACGTCAGGCTGCTCCTGCATCCTCCCGCTGACCCGCCTCCCCTGGGAGACAGGATCCGGGATACCGCCAAAGGCGATGATCTCCTCGCGTGAAGCTCTGCTAGGGGAAAGGCCTCCTTCCCGTCCCCCAACAGCGGTGCCCCGGGCCGTAGCCACCGGGGCAGGAGAACAAAATGGCGACGACTTCCGTGGCCTATTCACGGGCGACCCGCCGACAGCAGGGACCGGGGAAACCCTCACCCGGTGCTCCGGAGAGGAAGCCGGTGAGACGGCCGCGTCACCCGACCCTCCCACCGCAACGGGGCACAGAGTGATGGCAGCCTCCTGCACGGCCACACCTCCGCCCGTGCGCGGTGACGTGGAGATGAATGTCGAGCCCGTCGTGGGCGCCGTCGGCGTCATCATCACAGGGGACCGGGACTCCTGTGCGCATGCCCCACCCATACCCGCCGGAAAGCCCAAGGAGCCCCTAGCCAACGTGCAGGCCTTGGGCCCCCTCGAGGTCTGTGCAGACGTAGCACAAGAGGTCGGGTCCTCCCGCCCGCCCATATCCGCCGAAGCGTCCAGCGAGGCCGTCACCTCCATCCTAGGCAACGGAGATGAAGGAGGAGTAACATGAACCTCCTGTCTAGTGGTTCCTCCCGGTCCGTCGAAGATCAAAACAGAGTCATGCCCCGTAATCACCGGCGGCAAATGTTCGGACGGATCATCCATATCCACGCGATCACTCCAAAGATGAGGAGGCACTGAAAAAGCTCCTATGGATCCAAGCTGCAACATATTAGACGGAACAGTCAGCGATTTCTGCTGAGCAGACTCTCCTGCCTTAGTCGAATCCACAGGCCCGGAAGCCTTGTCACCATCATTTTGTGCACTACCACCCTGGTTCCCAGGAGCACCTCCCCCCTCAGAACACTAGTAGAAAACAGGGCTTTGGTTCCAGGCCGGGTCAGCCCATTAGTCCGGGTTCAGTCCAGAACCGGGACCAATGGGGGCATTGGTCCCGGTTCGTGAGCCCTGGGGGCCGGCCGGGCCACGTGGGCCATTGGTCCCGGTTCATCTGGACCTTTTGGTCCTGGTTGGTGGGATGAACCGGGACCAATGGGCCTCGCTCCTGGCCCACCACCATTGGTCCCGGTTGGTGGCTTGAACTGGGACCAAAGGCTCCCCTTTAGTCCCAGTTCATGCCACCAACCGGGACCAATGAGGTGCCTATATATACCCCCTCGCGTAAGAGCAGAGCACACTGCTCTGTTTTTTTCTGGCCGAGGGGGAGAGGGCTTGGTGGTGCTCTAGCTCACCTCCTATGCACACAAGGTGTTCGATGGAATACCCGAGCCACACTACTTAAGCTTTCTCCTCTCCAAGCTTGACCTCCAAGCTCAATTTTCCACAATATTTGTCTAGGTTATTTAGCGGTCCGTCACGCCCCATCCCCGTCTTCACCGCCGTCGATCACCCGCGCCGAGCTCATCGCCGGCACCACCGTGGTGAGCCTCTTGTTCTTATCTTCTTTCTGAAAGGAAAAATATTCTTACTTGTATGTTTACATAGATACTTGTATTATTTTCTTACTTTTATTATTGCATCTTATATAGTGCGATGGTTTTGGTATCCGCCCCCGTCGGCCCTCGTCCTGTCTATGATTCGGATGTGGTATATATATTATCTTTATAACTATTGGTTCATTTATTGTTTATGAAAATTATGCCGACCAACGTGACATAGATTTTATTTATGTAGGATGTATGTGAATTGGAAATGCCAACCGACCCTATTGTCGAGAGGTTAAATTTAGTTGAAGAAGAAAACAATTTGTTGAAGGAAAATATAAAAAAACATTGAGGAGGAGAAGATGATATTGGAGTTGCATGTTGCGGATGTCGTCGATGATCACAAGATCAAGATGGATGCAATGCGCTTGAAGATTAGAAAGATTAGAAAATATGCCATTCATACCGAGGCTTGGTATCATTATGTCGTTGGATCAATTGTTACCTTGGTTGAGATTATGATCGCATTTGTTTCTGCATTGAAATGTTTTACATAGTTTCAATGTATGGTTTAATTAATTAGATGCTCTGGAGAGCTATATGTTGTTAGATGAGAACTATGTATGCACTTTGGTTTTAATGTGATGATGAACTTCTATTAATTTGGACACTTAATTATATATAATGCACGCAGATGAACCGGCAATGGATGTACGGTGACAGACACACCTGCGAGTACATTAAGGGCGTGCATGAGTTTCTCGATGTGGCTGAGGCAAACAAGCAGAATGATTT
The DNA here is from genome assembly GCF_018294505.1 of Triticum aestivum. NCBI lineage: Eukaryota > Viridiplantae > Streptophyta > Magnoliopsida > Poales > Poaceae > Triticum > Triticum aestivum. The sequence continues at coordinate 11,809,978 of NC_057794.1, forward strand.
TATGTGTTGTCCATGCACTGAATGTGGGAATACGAGGTCTTACTCTAACCGGAAAATCCTTCACTCCCACCTACTTTACAAGGGTTTCATGCCACACTATAATGTTTGGACGAGGCACGGAGAAATAGGGGTTATGATGGAAGACAACGAAGAAGAAGAGTACGATGACAACTATGTGCCCCCTGAATACGGTGATGCTGCAACGGGGGGAGCTGGTGAAGATCAAGAGGAACCAGACGATGTGCCCAATGATGCTGCAACGGGTGAAGCTGCTGAAGATCAAGAGAAACCAGACGATGTGCCCGATGATGATGATCTCCGCCGGGTCATTGTCGATGCAATGACGCAATGCGAAAGTCAAAAGGAGAAGCTGAAGTTCGATCGCATGTTAGAGGATCACAAAAAAGGGTTGTACCCCAATTGCGAAGATGGCAACACAAAGCTCGGTACCGTACTGGAATTGCTGCAGTGGAAGACAGAGAATGCTGTGGCTGACAAAGGATTTGAGAAGCTACTGAAAATATTGAAGAAGAAGCTTCCAAAGGATAACGAATTGCCCGATAGTACATACACAGCAAAGAAGGTCGTATGCCCTCTAGGATTGGAGGTGGAGAAGATACATGCATGCCGTAATGACTGCATCCTCTACCGCGGTGCATACAAGGATCTGAACGCATGCCCGGTATGCGGTGCATTGCGGTATAAGATCAGACGAGATGACCCTGGTGATGTTGACGGTGAGCCCCCCAGGAAGAGGGTTCGTGCGAAGGTGATGTGGTATGCTCCTATAATACCACGGTTGAAACGTCTGTTCAGAAACGAAGAGCATGCCAAGTTGATGCGATGGCACAGTGAGAACCGAAAGAAAGATGGGAAGTTGAGAGCACCCGCTGACGGGTCGCGGTGGAGAAAAATCGAGAGAAAGTACTGGGATGAGTTTGTAAAGGACCCAAGGAATGTATGATTTGCTTTATGCGCGGATGGCATTAATCCTTTCGGGGAGCAGAGCAGGAATCACAGCACCTGGCCCATGACTCTATGTATGCATAACCTTCCTCCTTGGATGTGCATGAAGCGGAAGTTCATTATGATGCCAGTTCTCATCCAAGGCCCTGAGAAACCGGCAACGACATTGATGTGTACCTAAGGCCATTAGTTGAAGAACTTTTACAGCTATGGAATGGAAATAGTGTACGTATGTGGGATGAACACAGACAGGAGGAATTTAACCTTAAGGCATTGCTATTCGTGACCATCAACGATTGGCCCGCTCTCAGTAACCTTTCAGGACAGACAAACAAAGGATACCACGCATGCACGCACTGTTTAGATGACACTGAAAGTATATACTTGGACAAATGCAAGAAGAATGTGTACCTGGGCCATCGTCGATTTCTTCCGACCAACCATCAATGTCGAAAGAAAGGCAAGCATTTCAAAGGCGAGGCAGATCACCGGAAGAAGCCCGCCATGCGTACCGGTGATCACGTACTTGCTATGGTCAATGATTTACATGTAATGTTTGGAAAGGGTCCCAGTGGACTAGCTGTTCCAAATGACACCGAGGGACACGCACCCATGTGGAAGAAGAAATCTATATTTTGGGACCTACCCTACTGGAAAGACCTAGAGGTCTGCTCTTCAATCGACGTGATGCACGTGACGAAGAACCTTTGCGTGAACCTGCTAGGCTTCTTGGGCGTGTATGGGAAGACAAAAGATACACCTGAGGCACGGGAGGACCTGCAATGTTTGCACGAAAAAGACGGCATGCCTCCGAAGCAGTATAAAGGTCCTTCCAGCTACGCTCTTATGAAAGAAGAGAAAGAAATCTTCTTTGAATGCCTGCTCAGTATGAAGGTCACGACTGGCTTCTCGTCGAATATAAAGGGAATAATAAATATGCCAGAGAAAAAGTTTCAGAACCTAAAGTGTCATGACTGCCACGTGATTATGACGCAACTGCTTCCGGTTGCATTGAGGGGGCTTCTACCGAAAAACGTCCGATTAGCCATTGTGAAGCTATGTGCATTCCTCAATGCAATCTCTCAGAAGGTGATCGATCTAGAAATCATACCAAGGCTAAGGAGTGATGTGGCGCAATGTCTTGTCAGTTTTGAGCTGGTGTTCCCACCATCCTTCTTCAATATCATGACGCACGTCCTAGTTCATCTAGTCGACGAGATTGTCATCCTGGGGCCTGTATTTCTACACAATATGTTCCCCTTTGAGAGGTTCATGGGAGTCCTAAAGAAATATGTCCGTAACCATGCTAGGCCATAAGGAAGCATCTCCATGGGCCATCAAACAGAGGATGTTATCGGGTTTTGTGTTGACTTCATTCCTGGCCTTAAGAAGATAAGTCTCCGTAAATCGCGGTATGAGGGGAGACTGACTGGAAAAGGCACTCTTGGAAGAGACTCAATAATATGCAGGGACAGATATTCTTGGTCTCAAGCACACTACACAGTTCTACAAAACTCTACCTTGGTGACCCCGTATGTAGATGAACACAAGAACAGTCTGCGCTCCAAACACCGGGAGCAGTGCGATGACTGGATTACATGTGAACACATCAGGACTTTCAGCAGTTGGTTGGAAACACGTCTCAGAGGTGATAAAACTGTTTGTGATGAGTTGTACTTGTTGACCAGGGGACCATCTTTGACTGTATTGACTTACAAAGGATACGAGATAAATGGGAATACATTTTACACGATCGCCCAAGATCAAAAGAGCACCAACCAAAACAGCGGTGTCCGCTTTGATGCAGAAACCGAGAGCGGAAATGACACATATTATGGTTACATAGTGGACATATGGGAACTTGACTACGGACATGATTTTAATGTCCCTTTGTTTAAGTGCAAATGGGTCAATCTGTCAGGCGGCGGGGTACAGGTAGACCCACAGTACGGAATGACAACAGTGGATCTGAAAAATCTTGGGTACACTGACGAATCGTTCGTCCTAGCCAATGATGTGGCACAGGTTATCTATGTGAAGGACATGTCTACCAAACCGAGAAAAAGAAAAGATAAGGAAGCGAATACATCATACGATGAGCCAAAGCGCCACATAGTTCTTTCAGGAAAAAGGGACATCCTGGGAGTGGACGGCAAGACAGACATGTCTGAAGATTATGAAAAGTTTCATGAAATTCCTTCCTTCAATGTCAAGGCTGACCCAAGCATCCTGATAAACGATGAAGATTATCCATGGTTACGGTACAATAAGCAAATGACACAAGCGAACAAAAAGTGAAGACTTTCTCCCGCAACTATTATGATGATACCATGCCAACTTTGTAACACACGAACATGCTACCATTGTCCGTTTTGTACATGCACATGCTATGTGGGTGAAATTATGATACCATGCCAACTTTCAACTTTTTCAGATTTCATTTGAAATGCTTTAATGTCTTATGGTTCGGCCCTCATAATACCATTATTCAAATTTTAACTATTCAAATTTGAAAACTAATGGCACTAACAGAAAGTTTATAATTTTTTCTAAAACTGATGGCACTAACAGAAAGTTTATAGTTTTTCTGACCTAAAAGCAAAAAGAATTAAAAAATGCAAAAAACAAAAGAAAATAAATAATGCAAAAAAGAAACTGGAAAAAGTAAAGTTAATCACAAATTTGTGATTCAAACAAATTTCAAAGAATTCAAATATTAACTATTCAAATTTGAAAACTAATTACACTAACAGAAAGTTTATAATTTTTCTAAAACTAATGGCACTAACAGAAAGTTTATAATTTTGCTCCTCGCCCCTGGCCCATGACCATTAGTCCCGGTTTGTGCCACAAACCGGGAATAAAGGGTTGGTCCTCGTTGCGGGCAGAGTTTAGTCCCACCTCGCCAACCGAAGGGGTCTCACACCGGTTTATAAGCCCTTCCCTCTCTGCCTTGTTGAGCTCCTCTCAAAGTGAAAATAGATGCCCTAATAGAGAAACGTTTAACCTAAATTCATAGTGAATTTCTCTGAAATTCATAGAAATTACTATGAATTTAGGTTGAATTTTCTCTATAAGCGCATCTATTCTCATTTTTTTAGTAAGTTAATCACAAACTTGTGATCCACACAAATTTCAAAGAATTCAAATTTTAACTATTCAAATTTGAAAACTAATGGCACTAACAGAAAGTTTATAATTTTGCTAACCTAAAAGCAAACAGAATTAAAAATTAAAGCAAAAAACAAAAGAAAATAAATAATGCAAAAAACAAATCAAAAAAATAGGAAAAAAACTATTTTTATAGTAAAGTTAATCACAAAATAAAATAAATAAAGCAACAAAGAAAACAAAAAAATTAAAAAAAATGTTTTCAAATTTGAAAACTAATGGCACTAACAGAAAGTTCATAATTTTTCTAAAACTAAAAGCAAAAAGAATAAAAAAATAAAGCAAAAAACAAAAGAAAATAAATAATGCAGAAAACAAAACAAAAAAACTGGAAAAATAGCAACAATAAGTATTTTGTTGTAAGTAGAAACAAAATAAAATAAATAAAGCAACAAAGAAAACAAAAAAAAAGTGTTTTCAAATTCGAAAACTAATGGCATTAACAAAAAGTTTATAATTTTTCTAAAACTAAAAGCATAAAGAATTAAAAAAAGAAAAAAAATAAAGCAACAAAAAAAATGCCACCTACTAGCCCCTCACGGCCTGAATACGACTAGAAACCCATCCAAGGGCCAGGATTCAGGCCCGCAGGAGGCCCAGTAGGCCCACAGACATAGCAGTGACAATTAGGCCCGTAAGCCTGCAATTGAGAGAAGCTCCAGAGGGGTGCGGCAGTGGGGCTTATAAACCACTGCACACCCCTCTCCACTAGCGAGGTGGGACTAAACTTTCGACGTCGCAGCAGCACAAGGCCTTTGGTCCCGGTACCAACCGGGACCAAAGGCCGCCGCTTCCCGCCCTTTGGGCTACTGAAAATTGGCATTTGGTCCCGGTTGGTGGCACCAATCAGGACTAAAGAGGGCATTGGTCCTGGTTGGTGCCACAAACCGGGACCAATACTCTGTGTATATAAGCATGACTTAGGAAAATTTGACGAACTCATCGCCAATTGCCCCCCGGCCCGCCCGACGATGCCGAGCTCATCGACGCGGATGCCACCTCGCTGTGAGAGCCGCCCGTTCCCCTGCTCCTCCCCTTGTATTGGCCGCCGTTGCCGCCGCCCCTGCCCTTCGCTGCCACCGCACGCCGCCCCGCCGCGCGCCTCCCCTGCCCTGCCGTGCCACCGCCCCTGCGCGCCCTTCATTTTTATTAGTTTAATTTTTTTGTTCATATATATATATATATATATAATGTATATGTGTATGTATGTAGCTATGATTATGTATATGTTCAAAATGTATAAAAAATTGTTCAGAGCATGTTTTTATTCATATATGTATTTTTTGTTCATATGTGTATTAATCTTTTTCCATATATGTAATTTTTTTGGTTTATAGAAAGAAGAGGAAGAAAGAAGAAAATTTTGTTCATAGAAATTGTGTTCATATATATATAGAAAGGTTTTTGTTCATAGAAAGTTTTTTGTTCATATATAGAAAGTTAGAAGAAAATTTAGAATATGCTAAAATTTAGAAGAAAAAGAAGGATATGAAAGAAGAAAATAAGAAGAGGAAGAACGAAACAAGAGGAGAGGAAGAAGAGAAGAAATAAATAAGAAGAGGAAAAAAGAAGAAAAAGAAGAGGAGAAGAAGAAAGGAATAGAAGAGAAGAAGAAAAAAATTTCTTCTTCTCCTCTATTCCTTTCTTCTTCTCCTCTTTTTTTCTTCTTTTTTATACCCCCTCCCTGATAACTTCGACATGAGGGGGGGTCGAGAACTAGTTTAGGGGGTCGAGGGTTGAGAACTAGTTTAGGGGGTCAAGGGTCGAGAACGCCGGACATTCATGAGAGAGGCGAGGAAGAAGGGGAAGAAGAGGGAGAAGAAGAGGAGAGGAAGAAGAGGAAGTCTTCTCCTCTATTCTTTCTTCTTTTCTTTTTTCTTCTTATTCCTATATGTATTAGTTTTTTTATTTAGGTTGTTAATTAGTAGATATTAATTTTGTTCATATATGTATGGATGCATGTGATATGTATGTATGTATCGGGTATGTCGTTGTCGATATACCCCCTACCCGATAACTTCGACATGAGGGGATCGAGAGGGGGTCTAGGGTCGCCGAGGGGTCGAGGGTCGTCGAACATCAGAGGAAGAAGAGGATAAAAAAAAAAGAGGAAGAAAAAAAAGAGGAGAAGAAAGAATAGAGGAGAAGATCTCCTCTTTTTTTCTTCTTCTTCCTCTTTTTTATCGGGAACGAGGGTCGTCGAGGGTCGCCGAGCGGTAGAGGAAACCCTAAATAGCAAGTATCGTCGGTGTGAGATACATGTGGCCGTCGGTGTCGGACAGTACATCCACGTCCCACAAGTGACGCGGGCTTCGACGCCCACGTCACTTGTGGGACGTCGATGTAGTGTCCGACACCGACGGGCACATCTATCTCACACCCACGATACTTGCTATTTAGTGTTTCCTCTACCGTTCGGCGACCCTGACCCTCGACGACCCTCGTTTTCGACAAAATAAAGAGGAAGAAGAAGAAAAAAAAGAGAAGAAGAGAAGAAGAAGAAAAAAAGAGGAGAAGAAAGATTTCTTCTTCTCTTTTTTTTCTTCTTCTTCCTCTTTTTTTTATCGGGAACGAGGGTCGTCGAGGGTCAGGGTCGCCGAGCTGTAGAGGAAACCCTAAATAGCAAGTATCGTGGGTGTGAGATACATGTGGCCTGTTGGGGAACGTAGCAGAAATTCAAAATTTTCTACGCATCACCAAGATCAATCTATGGAGTAATCTAGAAACGAGGGGAAGGAGAGTGCATCTACATACCCTTGTAGATCGCTAAGAGGAAGCGTTCAAGTGAACGGGGTTGATGGAGTCGTACTCGTTGTGATCCAAATCACCGATGATCCTAGTGCCGAACGGACGGCACCTCCGTGTTCAACACACGTACAGCCCGGTGACGTCTCCTACGCCTTGATCCAGCAAGGGGAGAAGGAGAGGTTGGGGAAGACTCCATCCAGAAGCATCACGACGGCGTGGTGGTGGTGGAGGAGCGCGGGACTCCAGCAGGACTTCGCCAAGCACTACGAGAGACGAGGAGGGAGAGGGGTAGGGCTCCGCCAATAGGGAGAGCAAATCACATATGTTGGGCAGCCCCAAACCTCAAGTATATATAGGGGAAGGGGAGGGGCTGCGCCCCCACCTAGTGTTCCCTCCCTAGGGGTGGCGGCAGCCCCCAGATCCCATCTGGGTGGCGGCCACAAGGGGGAAAGGGGGAGGCGCACCTGGGGTGGGCCTTAGGGCCCATCTGCCCTAGGGTTTGCCCCCTTCCCCTCTTGGAGGCGCCTTGGGCCTTGGTGGGAGGCGCCCCAGCCCACCTAGGGGCTGGTCCCTTCCCACTATTGGCCCATGTAGGCCTCTGGGGCTGGTGGCCCCACCTGGTGGACGCCCAGACCCCTCCGGTGGTCCCGGTACACTACCGGTGATGCCCGGAACACTTCCGGTGGCCAAAACCATACTTCCTATATATCAATCTTTACCTCCAGACCATTCCGGAACTCCTCGTGACGTCCGGGATCTCATCCGGGACTCCGAACAATATTCGGTAACCACGTACATACTTTCCCTATAACCCTAGTGTCATCGAACCTTAAGTTTGTAGACCCTATGGGTTCGGGAAACATGCAGACATGACCGAGACAACTCACCGGTCAATAACCAACATCGGGATCTGGCTACCCATGTTGGCTCCCACATGCTCCACGATGATCTCATCAGATGAACCACGATGTCAAGGACTTAATCAATCCCGTATACAATTCCCTTTGTCTAGTAGTACGATACTTGCCCGAGATTCGATCGTCGGTATCCCGATACCTTGTTCAATCTCGTTACCGACAAGTCTCTTTACTCGTTCTGTAACACATCATCCCATGATCAACTCCTTGATCACATTGTGCACATTATGATGATGTCCTACCGAGTGGGCCCAGAGATACCTCTCCGTTTACACGGAGTGACAAATCCCAGTCTCGATTCATGCCAACCCAACAGACACTTTCGGAGATACCTGTAGTGTACCTTTATAGCCACCCAGTTACGTTGTGACGTTTGGCACACCCAAAGCACTCCTACAGTATCCGGGAGTTGCACAATATCATGGTCTAAGGAAATTATACTTGACATTAGAAAAGCTTTAGCATACGAACTACATGATCTTGTGCTAGGATTAGGATTGGGTCTTGTCCATCACATCATTCTCCTAATGATGTGATCCCGTTATCAACGACATCCAATGTCCATGGTCAGGAAACCGTAACCATCTATTGATCAACGAGCTAGTCAACTAGAGGCTTACTAGGGACATGGTGTTGTCTATGTATCCACACATGTATCTGAGTTTCCTATCAATACAATTCTAGCATGGATAATAAACGATTATCATGAACAAGGAAATATAATAATAACCAATTTATTATTGCCTCTAGGGCATATTTCCAACAGTCTCCCACTTGCACTAGAGTCAATAATCCAGTTCACATCGATATGTGATTAACACTCAAGGTCACATCCCCATGTGACTAACACCCAAAGAGTTCTGGGTTTGATCATGTTATGCTTGTGAGAGAGGTTTCAGTCAACGGGTCTGCAGCATTCAGATCCGTATGTACTTCGCAAATTTCTATGTCATCTTGTAGATGCAAGTACTACGCTACATTTGGGGCCATTTCAAATAACTGTTCTACTTGGAGCTATTCTAAATTGTTGCTCCATTATACGTATCCGGTATCTCTACTCAGAGCTATCCGGATAGGTGTTAAGTTTGCATCGACATAACTCTTTACGTCGAACTCTTTATCACCTCCATAACCGAGAAACATATCCTTATTCCTCTAAGGATAATTTAGACCGCTATCTAGTGATCTACTCCTAGATCACCTTTGTACCCTCTTGCCAAATATGTGGCAAGGCACACATCAGGTGTGGTACTCAGCATGGCATACCGTATGGAGCCTATGACAAAAGCATAGGGGACGACCTTCGTCCTTCCTCTTTCTTCTGCCGTGGTCGAGCTTTAAGTCTTAACTTCATACCTTACAACTCAGGCAAGAACTCCTTCTTTGACTGATCCATCTTGAACACCTTCAAGATCATGTCAAGGTATGTGCTCATTTGAAAGTACCATTAAGCATTTTTGATCTATCCTTATAGATCTTGATGCTCAATGTTCAAGTAGCTTAATCCAGGCTTTCCATTGAAAAACACTTTCCAAATAACCCTATATGCTTTCCAGAAATTCTACGTCATATCTGATCAACAATATGTCAACAACATACACTCATCAGAAATTCTATAGCGCTCCCCTCACTTCTTTGGAAATACAAGTTTCTCATAAACTTTGTATACACCTAAAAACTTTGATCATCTCATCAAAGCATACATTCCAACTCCGAGATGCTTACTCCAGTCCTTAGAAGGATTGATGGAGCTTTGCATACTTGTTAGCATCTTTCAGGATTGACAAAACCTTCCGGTTGTATCACATACAACCTTTCCTCAAGAAAATCGTCGAGGAAACAATGTTTTGACATCCTATCTGCAAGATTTCATAAATAATGCAGTAATCGCTAATATAATTCCAACAGACTCTTAGCATCGCTACGAGTGAGAAAGTCTCATCGTAGTCAACTCCTTGAACTTGTCGGAAAACATCTTAACGACAAGTCGAGCTTTCTTAATGGTGATACTTACCATCATTGTCCGTCTTCCTTTTAAAATCCATATGTACCTAACAGCCTTATGACCATCAAGTAGTTCTTCCAAAGTCTACACTTTGTTTTCATATATGGATCCTCTCTCGGATTATATGGCCTCGAGCCACTTTGGAATCCAGGCCCACCATCGCTTCTCCATAGCTCGTAGGTTCATTGTTGTCTAGCAACATGACTTCCAAGACAGGATTACGTACCATTCTGAAGTAGTACACATCCTTGTCATCCCACGAGGTTTGGTAGTGACTTGATCTGAAGTTTCATGATCACTATCATAAGCTTCCACTTCAATTGGTGTAGGTGCCGCAGGAACAACTCCCTGCGCCCTGCCACACACTAGTTGAAGAGACGGTTCAATAACCTCATCAAGTCTCCACCATCCTCCCACTCAATTCTTTCGAGAGAAACTTTTCCTCAGGAAAGGACCCGATTCTAGAAACAATCCCTTATTTCTTTCGGATCTGAGACAGGAGGTACACCCAACTGTTTTGGGTGTCCTATGAAGATGCATTTATCCGCTTTGGGTTCGAGCTTGTCAGCCTGAAACTTTTCACATAAGCGTCGCAGCCCCAAACCTTTTAACAAATGACAGCTTAGGTTTCTCTAAACCATAGTTCATATGGTGTCATCTCATCGGAATTACGTGGTGCCCTATTTAAAGTGAATGTGGTTGTCTCTAATGCCTAACCCATAAACTATCGTGGTAATTCGATAAGAGACATCATGGTATGCATCATATCCAATAGGGTGCAGTTATGATGTTCGGACACACCATCATACTATGGTGTTTCAGGTTGTATTAGTTGTGAAACAATTTCCACAATGTCTTAATTCTGTGCCAAACTCGTAATTCAGATATTCATCTCTATGATCATATCATAGATATTTTATCCTCTTGTCACGACGATCTCTCACCTTCACCCTGAAATTACTTGAACCTTTCAATAATTCAGACTCGTGATTCATCAAGTAAATATACTCAACATCTACTCAAATCATCTGTGAAGTAAGAACATAACGATATCCACTACATGCCTCAGCACTCATTGGACTGCACACATCAAAATGTATTACTTCCAACAAGTTGCTTTCTAGTTCCATTTTACTGAAAACGAGGCTTTCAGTCATCTTGCCCATGTGGTATGATTTGCATGTCTCAAGTGATTCAAAATCAAGTGAGTCCAAACGGTCCATTTGCATGGAGTTTCTTCATGCATATACACCAATAGACATGGTTCGCATGTCTCAAACTTTTCAAAAACGAGTGAGCCCAAAGATCCATCAACATGGAGCTTCTTCATGCGTTTTATACCGATATGACTTACGTGGCAGTGCCACAAGTAGGTGGTACTATCATTACTATCTTATATCTTTTGGCATGAACATGTGTATCACTATGATCGAGATTCAATAAACCATTCATTTTAGGTGCAAGACCATTGAAGGTATTATTCAAATAAATAGAGTAACCATTGTTCTCCTTAAATGAATAACCGTATTGCGATAGACATAATCCAATCATGTCTATGCTCAATGCAAACACCAATCTTGATGGTAGAGGGAGCGTGCGATGCTTGATCACATCAAGCTTGGGAAAAACTTCCAACACATATCGCCAGCTCACATTTAGCTAGTCTCCGTTTACTCCGCAGCCTTTTATTTCGAGTTTACTAACACTTAGCAACCGAACCGGTATCCAATACCATGGTGCTACTAGGAGTACTAGTAAAGTACACATTAACACAATGTATATCCAATATACTTCTATCGACCTTGCCAGCCTTCTCATCTACCAAGTATCTAGGGTAATTCTGCTCCAGTGGCTGTTCCTCTTATTACAGAAGCACTTAGTCTCGGGTTTGGGTTCAACCTTGGGTTTCTTCACTAGAGCAGCAGCTGATTTGCCGTTTCATGAAGCATCCCTTTTTGCCCTTGCCCTTCTTGAAACTAGTGGTTTCACCAACCATCAACAATTGATGCTCCTTCTTGATTTCTACTTTTGTGGTGTCAAACATCGCGAATATCTCAAGGATCATCATATATGTCCCTGATATATTATAGTTCATCACGAAGCTCTAGCAGCTTGGTGGTAATGAGTTCGGAGAAACATCACTATCTCATCTGGAAGATCAACTCCCACTCGATTCAAATGATTGTTGTACTCAAACAATCTGAGCACAAGCTCAACAATTGAGCTTTTCTCCCTTAGTTTGCAGGCTAAGAAAATCGTCGGAGGTCTTATACCTCTTGACGTGGGCACGAGCCTGAAATCCCAATTTCATCCCTCGAAACATCTCATATGTTTCGCAACGTTTCAAAACGTCTTCGGTGCCTCAACTCTAAATCGTTTAACTGAACTATCACGTAGTTATCAAAATGTGTATGTCAGATGTTCGCAACATCCACAGACGACGTTCGAGGTTCAGCACACTGAGCGGTGCATTAAGGACACAAGCCTTCTATGAAGCAATGAGGACAATCCTCAGTTTATGGACCTAGTCCGCATAATTGCTACTATCAACTTTCAACTAAATTTTCTCCAGGAACATATCTAAACAGTAGAACTGAAGCGCGAGCAACGACATAATTTGCGAAGACCTTTTGACTATGTTCAGGATAATTAAGTTCATCTTATGAAATCCCACTCAGATAGACATCCCTCTAGTCATCTAAGTGATTACATGATCCGAGTCAACTAGGCCGTGTCCGATCATCACGTGAGACGGACTAGTCAACATCGGTGAACATCTTCATGTTGATCGTATCTTCTATACGACTCATGTTCGACCTTTCGGTCTTCTGTGTTTCCGAGGCCATGTTTATACATGCTAGGCTCGTCAAGTCAACCTAAGTGTTTGCATGTGTAAATCTATCTTACACCCATTGTATGTGAACGTTGGAATCTATCACACCCGATCATCACGTGGTGCTTCGAAACAACGAACTGTCGCAACGGTGCACAGTTAGGGGGAACACTTTCTTGAAATTATTATGAGGGATCATCTTATTTACTACCGTCGTTCTAAGTAAACAAGATGCAAAAACATGATAAACATCGCATGCAATCAAATAATAGTGACATGATATGGCCAATCTCATATAGCTCCTTTGATCTCCATCTTGGGGCTCCATGATCATCTTGTCACCGGCATGACACCGTGATCTCCATCATCGTGTCTCCATGAAGTTGCTCGCCAACTATTACTTCTACTACTATGGCTAACACGTTTAGCAATAAAGTAATTTAATTTACATGGCATTTCTCAATGACACGCAGGTCATACAAAAAAATAAAGACAACTCCTACGGCTCCTGCCGGTTGTCATACTCATCGACATGCAAGTTGTGATTCCTATTACAAGAACATGATCTCATAAATCACATATATATCATTCATCACATCCTTTGGCCATATCACATCACAAAACACTTGCTGCGAAAACAAGTTAGACGTCCTCTAATTGTTGTTGCAAGTTTTTACGTGGCTGCTATAGGTTTCTAGCAAGAACGTTTCTTACCTACGCCAAAAACACAACGTGAATTGCCAATTTCTATTTACCCTTCATAAGGACCCTGTTCATCGAATCCGATCCGACTAAAGTGGGAGAGACAGACACCCGCCAGCCACCTTATGCAACTAGTGCATGTCAGTCAGTGGAACCGGTCTCACGTAAGCGTACATGTAAGGTTGGTCCGGGCCGCTTCATCCCACGATGCCGCCGAATCAAGATAAGACTAGCAACGGCAAGATAATTGACAATATCGACGCCCACAACTACTTTGTGTTCTACTCATGCATAGTAACTACGCATAGACCTAGCTCATGATGCCACTGTTGGGGAACGTAGCAGAAATTCAAAATTTTCTACGCATCACCAAGATCAATCTATGGAGTAATCTAGCAACGAGGGGAAGGAGAGTGCATCTACATACCCTTGTAGATCGCTAAGCGGAAGCGTTCAAGTGAACGGGGTTGATGGAGTCGTACTCGTCGTGATCCAAATCACCGATGATCCTAGTGCCGAACGGACGGCACCTCCGTGTTCAACACACGTACAACCCGGTGACGTCTCCTACGCCTTGATCCAGCAAGGGGAGAAGGAGAGGTTGGGGAAGACTCCATCCAGCAGCAGCACGACGGCGTGGTGGTGGTGGAGGAGCGCGGGACTCCAGCAGGGCTTCGCCAAGCACTACGAGAGACGAGGAGGGAGAGGGGTAGGGCTGCGCCAACGGGGAGAGCAAATCACATATGTTGGGCAGCCCCAAAACTCAAGTATATACAGGGGAAGGGGAGGGGCTGCGCCCCCACCTAGGGTTCCCTCCTTAGGGGTGGCGGCAGCCCCCAGATCCCATCTGGGTGGCAGCCACAAGGGGGAAAGGGGGAGGCGCACTTGGGGTGGGCCTTAGGGCCCATCTGCCCTAGGGTTTGCCCTCTTCCCCTCTTGGAGGCGCCTTGGGCCTTGGTGGGAGGCGCCCCAGCCCACCTAGGGGCTGGTCCCTTCCCACTATTGGCCCATGTAGGCCTCCGGGGCTGGTGGCCCCACCTGGTGGATCCCCGGACCCCTTCGGTGGTCCCGTTACACTACCGGTGATGCCCGGAACACTTCCGGTGGCCAAAACCATACTTCCTATATATCAATCTTTACCTCCAGACCATTCCGGAACTCCTCGTGACGTCCGGGATCTCATCCGGGACTCCGAACAACATTCGGTAACCGCGTACATACTTTCCCTATAACCCTAGCTTCATCGAACCTTAAGTGTGTAGACCCTACGGGTTTGGGAAACATGCAGACATGACCGAGACAACTCTCCGGTCAATAACCAACAGCGGGATATGGATACCCATGTTGGCTCCCACATGCTCCACGATTATCTCATCGGATGAACCACGATGTCAAGGACTTAATCAATCCTGTATACAATTCCCTTTGTCTAGTGGTACGATACTTGCCCGAGATTCGATCGTCGGTATCCCGATACCTTGTTCAATCTCGTTACCGGCAAGTCTCTTTACTCATTCCGTAACACATCATCCCATGATCAACTCCTTGATCACATTGTGCACATTATGATGATGTCCTACCGAGTGGGCCCAGAGATACCTCTCCGTTTACATGGAGTGAAAAATCCCAGTCTCGATTCGTGCCAACCCAACAAACACTTTCGGAGATACCTGTAGTGTACCTTTATAGCCACCCAGTTATGTTGTGACGTTTGGCACACCCAAAGCACTCCTACGGTATCCGGGAGTTCCACAATCTCATGGTCTAAGGAAATGATACTTGACATTAGAAAAGCTTTAGCATACGAACTACATGATCTTGTGCTAGGCTTAGGATTGGGTCTTGTCCATCACATCATTCTCCTAATGATGTGATCCCGTTATCAACGACATCCAATGTCCATGGTCAGGAAACCGTAACCATCTATTGATCAACGAGCTAGTCAACTAGAGGCTTACTAGGGACATGGTGTTGTCTATGTATCCACACATGTATCTGAGTTTCCTATCAATACAATTCTAGCATGGATAATAAACGATTATCATGAACAAGAAAATATAATAATAACCAATTTATTATTGCCTCTAGGGCATATTTCCAACATGGTCGTCAGTGTCGGACAGTACATCCACGTCCCACAAGTGACGCGGGCTTCGACGCCCACGTCACTTGTGGGACGTGGATGTAGTGTCCGACACCGACGGCCACATGTATCTCACACCCACGATACTTGCTATTTAGGGTTTCCTCTACCGCTCGGTGACCCTCGACGACCCTCGTTCCTGATAAGAAAAAGAGGAAGAAAAAAAAGAGGAGAAGAAAGAATAGAGGAGTAAGCGTTGTCGAGGCCACCCCAAACCCTAGAGAAGCAGCGTCAATATTTGTTGTCAATATTTGAATAATATATCCATCTGTCATGTTTGAATAATAATTGCCATGTTGTCAATATTTGTAGAAACTATGGACACCGCCCGAGACGAAGTACAAGAAGAGTTGTTGGGGGACATAATCGCACGAGGAAGTGATGCCGTCTGCTCGTTGTTTCTCAACGACACCGATGGTCTAGAAGCAGTTGGCTATGATTATGATGGCTCGGGTGACCTAATGCCGGTGCAAGAAGGAGACCGTGATGACGTCTCCGGTGACCGAACCGAGTCCGGCCAGGTATATATATTAGTTAAGCTTCTGCTGACTAGCTAATTGATGCATTCATTGTTTTGGTATGTACACATATTAATTAAGTCTTTGTTCTTTTTTCTAGCCCTCCTGATCGAGCACAACTTCGGTAAAGAGACGAGGCCCGAAGAAAAATTGAGCTCGGATGAAAAGTTTGAGATCATAGCAATCGCGCCCGACGGCCAACCGATTGAACCCCTCCGGACAAAGAGTGCATTTATTGCTTAGTGCGGGGTTTTGGTTAGGGACAAGATCCCGATCAGCATCCAGCAATGGTTAAAGCCGGCTACAGAAGACCCTGAGGTGTCTTATGTCAATGATATGCAGAAAAATGATCTTTGGACTGAGCTGAAGTCAAATTTCACCCTACCGCCAGAGGATGATCTAGAGAAGCCAGTTAAAGAGCAATTAATCAAGTCTTTTGCTCTTAAGAGGATGGTAGAACTATTCAGGAGGTGGAAGAAAGAGCTGAATAAGTTTGTCGAAAATAAAGAGACACCAGAATTCAAGGGCAGATATGAGAAGATCAGAGATCACTGGCCCGCATTTGTGGCCCACAAGACATCGGAAAAGAGTAAGAAGATGTCGGTGACAAACAAGCAAAATGCTGCGAAGAAGAAGCATCACCATGGCACAGGGTCAGGTGGCTACCTCGTAGCCCGGCCTAAGTGCGCCAAGACTGAGAATGATCTGGTTGATAAAGGGATCGAACCAGAGATAATTAACTAGCCAGACCGTTGCCGGACTTGGTTCTTCGGGGCTGGCGGAACCTTGGACCCTGTAACAGGGAAGTGCATTTGGACGAACGATCAAATGGACATACCAGTCATGAAGCTTCAGCAGTATATCGAAGCAGGCAGCAAGGGACGTTCTTTCCAGACAGAGAGAACGACGAGCTCACAATGGCCCTCGGGAATCCTGAGCACCCTGGACGGACACGAGGCACGCCAGGCTCCATTCCATCGAAGGTTGGGTTTCCGGATGCAGGCGGTTACAAATGCCAGGAGAGGAGGAAAAAATTGCAGCAGACCAAAATGCAGGCGCTGCAAGCAAGGGTACAAGCGATAGAGGAACGAGAAGCAAATCGCAGCAAACGAACTGCCGAAGCTACCCCGCCATCTCACCGGAGAAGCAGCATGGCTTCCACCGAGCTGCTTCAGCCGGAGCATGCCTTGACGGCTCCTGCCAGCTATCCTGTGGATGCTATCACGGAGTCTCAAAATTGCCACCTTATGACGCAATGGATGAATTTGAAGGTCAAGGCGGCTGTTGGCTCTGTTTATCCTACTGAACCCGGCACAACTTTTCACTGCCGGCCGATTCCAGAAGGATATGCTAGGGTGATGGTGGATGAAATAATGGAGGGATTTGAGGACCTCTGGCTTGACCACCCTACTGGTGAAGGGGAGACTAGGCTGGGTTCTGCTCTGAAGACTCCATGCCTATCGCGGAAGGACCTCATCAACCTTCCGAACTGGACGCCTCTGCCTCCTCCTCCTCCTCCGGCAAGTCAGGGCACTCCGCCTTCTCCACCGCATCCTCCTCCGGCGAGTCAGGGCACTCCGCCTCCTCCACCGCCTCCTCCTCCGGCGAGTGACGATCAGGGCACTTGACCGGCTCCTTCTCCGGCGCGTGGCGGCACTCCGCCTCCTTCTCCGCCTGCGCCGACGCGCCTGAGCAGCCAGCCTCCTCCTTCTCTGCCTCGTCAGCAAGGGCGGAAGAGACCTGCCGCCGCTCCGGCTGCTCCGGCGCGTCGTAGTACTTCTCCTCCGCCTCGTAAGCAAGTAAAGAAGACAACCGCTCCGTCTGCTCTGCCGGTGTCTAGCAGTACAGCCAGAGGCGGGAGGACATACAGATTCGGTCCTTCTCTGAAGACTCCAGAGAAGTTACCATACGAGAGGACCCCGGAGGAGAATGCCGAGATCGCGCGAGAAGAAGTGAGGAACTTCTTTGAAGGGGTGAAAGCAAGGAAACATCCACCTCCGGAGGAGAAGGTAGATCCGGTGAAAGCGAAGCGCACTCTAGCTGCGCTGACAAAACCACCCAAGTCTCCGCCGAAAGGAAACTATGAGCGCATTATTGCAAAGTAATTTGCCGAAGCGGAGCGGTCGGGAAGTACTGTCAGTGATCAAAGGCTGAAAGAACGACGAGCTGGGAAACAAATTGCCCAGCTCGGCGAACAAGCGAAGCAATCGTGCCCCCCGCTCAAGGTGCCTAGTGACAACATCGCTAATGGTCCGAGGATGGTGCCCGGTTATAGCAATCTTGGCGATTACCTGCCCGACGATGTACATTATTATTTCATGGAGGTGCAGATACAAAGATACGAGTACGGGAAGCCTCTCGTCAAAGATGAAAGATCTCTATCAACGATGATGCGAAGATTGCATGATTGGTACTTGAAAATCTGCAGAGACTCTGGGGGGAGGAGTACTTTGTATGTGAAAGTTAAAAAGGAGCATGACCTCGTTGGAATTGAACTGTTGCCTGTTCCATTTAAGGAGTTCTTTCAGTTTTTCAATAAATTGGCCCTCGATAAAACAACGGTCACCTGCTACTATCTGTAAGTAGTACTATACTTCTGTCATTAAGTCTCTCTATATAGCTCAGCTCTTTCATTGCATGTATTTATAATCATCCTCACTATATTATGCAGATTGAAGATCGCCGAATTGAAGAAAAGACAAGTCGGTGATATTGGGTTCATTAACACATATCTCATAGATGCAACTCAGGTTAAATTTCATGCCGCAGATACCGAGGCCAACTTGCTACGATCGTTGGTAATAAATGAAAACAAAGATATAACACTCTTTCCTTACAACTTCAAGTGAGTGTTACTGTCTCGTACGTATTCGGTTCCCCTTATATATTAGTCAAGGTTATAGTAATGTAATTGATGAGTTATGCATGCGTGTGCAGTTACCACTATATTCTCCTAGAGATTAAGCTTGAGCAGGGACTAGTAACCGTCTTAGACTCAAGACGAAAAGATCCCCAGGAATATGCGGACATGACTCAAATGCTCAAGAAGTAAGTTAAATCGATCATTATCCACCATATCAGCAACTTTGTTCATTTCCTGATATATCAAGTAATTGTTTTCTTTGTCTGGCAGGGTTTGGAAAAAATTCTCCAAAAAAGCTCCAGGACTCCCGAAGAAGCTACAATTTAGACACCCGAAAGTAAGTACTATAGTAGCATGTTCCGCGCATCTCCTATTGATTCAAGCGCTAGTTTCATCAATACCATTTGGCATTCTTGCTTATCAGTTTGATTAACCTCTATTTCTTGTAAAGTGGTTGTGGCAGGAACAAGAGAATGATTTCTGTGGATACTACGTTTGCGAGTCCATCCGCCACACGACCTGTGAGCGGGGCTACACTGACGAACAATATGAAGTACGTAAATAACAACATTCACAATTTTATTTTATTACCATCATTTGTGTTGAGTTTCATTCATTCATATATATATGTATTGACCCCCTTCTTCAAATTAGATGTTCCAGAAGCGGGATGAACTCCTAGCACCAGCTCGCATGCGAGCAATTCAAGAGGAATTGGCGGCATTCTTTCTTGACCACGTGATCGCTGAAGACGGAGAATACTTTGTGGACCATGAGTCCGTATGATTATATTTGTAAGAGATAATTATTGTATATATGTAGCCGGTAGTGTCGGATAGATATACGAGAACTTGTTGTTCGACCAATCTCTCGGGGAAGGAGAGGTGGTCGATATCACTTCTCTCTGTGTGCATATATGTTCATGATGATCTTCTGTTTCCTTCGTTTTCTTACTAGCTAGCTAGCCTGTCTAGTCCTCTCTATATGTATGTATAGTACGTAGCGTCGACCAAGCACGGACATAAGAGAGGACACTTCTCTCTATTAATTATAGCTAGCTAACACAATATATGAAACACCTAAATTAACCACCAAACCCCCCAACCCCCCCCCCCCCCCTTTCAAAAAACAAACAAAAACCCCAGCCACAGAAATGCTGACGCATGGATGCCTATTGGTTCCGGTTGGTGCCACCAACCGGGACCAAAGGCCCTCCTGCCTGGGCTCCGTGCATAGGCCACGTGGAGGCCCATCTGTCACCGGGACTAAAGGGACAGGGCATTAGTACCGACCCTTTAGTCCCGGTTCAGGAACCGGGACAAAAGGCCCTTACGAACCGGGCCAACAGGCCCTTTTTCTACCAGTGGAAGTATCCATATGATGAATCTCCTCAAATACCTGAAACAGATAAGGGTCCTCATATTCGACATCCAACATATAAGCAATGCCCTCGTAAGTCCATCTTACCACATCTGGCAGGAACTCGATGTTAGCCACACTAACCAGCAAGCGCGCCACACCATGAGCATGCGTGAAGGGCATATCCACCTGCTCCGTCTTACCGAGCAAGGATCCCAGGCTCCATGTGACCAAGAAGTTATCCAGAGGTTCAAATGGTGCCCCCGAAAAACGAACCCAAATCTGAGTCAGCGGCATACCCTGAGGCTCCTTCTTTTTCCACTCATCGAACTGTAACACAAAACTTGTGCCAGTAACTCTACTCATGCCAAACTTGAGAATCCTCTTCTGATCCTCCTTAGATGGAAAGTCCACTTTGAAAGTCTGTTCTGATAACTTCACCAGAGACCAGTTAAAGTTCGCCAGTGCCAACTCCCGCAACTGATGAATAATCTGAGCTTCAGTGAGAGGTCCATTAACCACCTTAACCACCCCCAGGGAAGGAGGTTTCAATGACAGGAGCCACTTGAGCCACACTTGGTGTCTCAAAAAACATCAACTCAGAACAACAAAGCCCATAGATGTTAACCGTCAGTTTGGGCCCAAGAAGAAGCGGACACTCCGCCGCCACATGTTTTGGTTTCCGACAAATATCACATAACTCAGTAGAGCAATCAACCATAAAGTGTCCCGTCTCACCACACCGGTAACAGAGCAGATTTTTCTTCTTAGTTGCCCATTTGGACGGCTTGTCACCCCCGGCCTTCTCCGAACCTTTGTCGGAAGAAGCATCATCAGGCTGAGTGGTCACCAGTACTGTCACATCGGCGAGGGCCTGAACCGTCTCCACCGCAGCCTGAGTAAGACCAGCATCATCGGTGGACATCTCCTCAAGTGTCGTGACCTGCCCCGTGGCAACGGGCAGGTTGCGCGGAGGAGGAGGCCGCCGGTGACCACCACGACCACCTCGGTAGCATCCCCGGAATCGATTATTCGGGCCAACCGCACCCTCAAAAAAATTCCCCGGTGGTCCTTGAAACCCTCGACCGGTTGCACCGTGGTCATTCCAAGCATAGCCCCGCCCACCACCGGTGGACGACGAACCGCGATGAAGGCCATGTCCATAAGCGTTGTAGCCATCATCACCCCACTGACCACAGGGAGGGGCGAGGGGGGTTGCGGCTGTCACCTGCGGATGCGCCCGAACCACGGCCACCTACGCCATTGGCAGCACCACCCCGCACGCCAGCCATCTGTCTAGGCCAACACTGCGGTAGAGGGGGCGCAACTACTGGCGACGGCTGCGCCGCAGCCCTGGCAGCAGGAACCGCAGCTCGCGCTGGCGCCGCAGCAGCCGGCACAGCCGTAGTCTGGGCCCCCAACGCCGCTTGAGTCTTCGCCGATGGATGAGCCTTGGGCGGCATCTCGTTCTCGCCTGCCGTCGTCACAAGCGCGCCAGAGTCGCCCGATGCCCGCCTCGCTCGTCCACGCACAACCGAAGGAAAACCGACCCGTCCGCGGCGGCGAACCCTAGCGATAACAACGTTTCGGCAGAGAGGACCCAATCGTGCATGCGACGACACGCCGACCGGTGTGCGATCTCATGCACGTAAGCCTCCACAGCCCGTTCGACACCAGCCGGTTTTGCCTGGGCCTTTAGCCCCGCTAATCCCGGCCGAGTACTTGACTTCGCAGTTAAGGCAGGCATTGCTAGCCACATCACCTTACCGCTGCTTGTGGTGTTCTATAACGTGAAATATATAACCACACATAACAACATTCATATATATGAAAACATTTCTAAAAAAATCAAAACTTTTATTCAAAGAAAATGTGAACAAACTTGAAATACCAAATAGTTCTTGAATTTATTAACAACATTCCAAAAGACAAAAAAATTTGAAATTCGAACAAAATTTTAAATAGTGAACAATTATAAGAAAGTTAAACATCTTTTGAAACATGAGTAATTTTTAAAACTTGTGGTTTTTCTTTTTTTTTCAGTTTCTGTTTGTCCTGTTTTCCTTCATTTTCATTTTTCTCTTTCTTTTTCTTTATTCATTTTCATCCATTTTTAAACATCGCAAACTAATTTAAAAGAAGTTTTTTTCTTAAAGCCATGAAATATTTTAAACTCATAACATTTTCATAAATTCATGAAATTTATTTTCAAATCCTTGAACATTTTTCCAAATCAGCAATCTTTTTTCAACTGTTGCAAACTTTTTTCAAATCCCGTTATTTTTGTTTTCAAATTCATGACCTTATTTTCAAAATTTATGAATTTTTTTTAATCCGCGAATGCTTGGCCCGGCCCAGTGGTCACCCAACGGGAGCGATGCGGTCGCCTAGTTGGGCCAAGGCCTAAGGTTATTTTCCTTTTTCTTTTCTTATTAATTTACTTTTCTCCTTTTTGAACTTTTTTCTTTTTGAAACCTGTTTAAGAAATTTAAATACTGTTTGGAATACCTTAAAATGTTCATGTTTGCAAATTTTCTTCTTAAATTTAAAATATATTCAGGAATTTCATACACTGGCCGCGTTTCTTAAATACTGGAATACCTTAAATTATTTTTTTTTTTGAAAAATTCATGTTTTAAATTTTCGTTCAAATTTCAAAAAATGTTTGATTTTTAATTTTTTCATAAATTCATAAAATATTTGGGATTTCGAAACAATCACATTTGTTATAAAAAAATAAAAAAAAATTCAGAAATGATTTCATATATATGTCGTTGTGTTTTCTTATATATTTCGCTCTATACAACACCACAAACAGCATTGAGGTGAAGTGGCTAGTAGCCTGTGCTCTCCTGATTCTCTTTATTTGTACGTCGCTTACATAGAATGTGGTAGAAGGGACATAGCTTAATGGGCCGGCCTAGTTGCTCGCCCTTCTGCATGGAGACACATACATTACATGAACCATGGCTTCCATAGCTAATCTTATGAATTCAAAACATGTGATCATCAGAAATGGAGACTACATCGATCAATACATTGTTTTCTATACGGAAGCAGAGCGTTGCAACAAGATAGTAGCAGCAGTAGTATACTATCCTTGGATGGATGCACTGGAGGTCGGACCATCTTCAAGGAGGGCCAGTTTCGATTCTTGGCAAGCACGGCCTTGCATGTAACAACAACTCATGTAACAACAACAAGGAGGTCGGACCATCTTCAAGGAGGACCATGAACAACTTCACGTGCACAGTCACACAGACCAGGGACTACATTGTCATTTTTCTTCACCAATAATAGAAGAACAAGAATAACCAAAATTACAACTTGCTGGGACTGATACACAACGAATAGCAAAACTTGCGTTGAACACACACAAAAATGAACGTACACTTACATTGCTTACGAATTGAAATAAAAAGAAATAAAAAATACAAGCCAGAAGGAACAGAGGCCGATATTGGGAGCAGGGACAAATTATCGGGCTCGGGCTCGGAACCTCTTCAGAACGGGTCCATTTTGATTCGCGCCAAGCTTGCCCCGCAATTCCTCCATGAAGTCTTGCTTGGACCAACTTTGGGATTCAAACTCCAACTGCTGAACCTCAGCAGCTCAAGCTTAGGGGCTAGCTGCTCCTTGTTCAAACTCCAACTCCGCCGACCTTCCATCTTGTCGACAGCATAGCATCCGACAGGCTTTGAGACTGTTGGAAGCATGCCTACCCCTGACTGAACTGGATGTTCAGACTGGAAGCATGCCAACGATTCAGATACACACATGATTACATCGGAAATATTAAGGACACCGGCGGAGGCAACTTATTCATAATTACAGGTGAAATGTTACTTCGAAACAAGTCATCGTCCAGCACGAATGGATGAAGATGTGGAGGCTGCGGAGGGTGCTTTCAAGAGCATGGCCGATGCGCGCCCTGACATTCAGAGATTTGAAGGTCTCATGAATGCTGCACGAGTGTAGGCAATGCTGAACTCTTATTTCTCGTTTCTTTTTCAGCATTCATAACAGGGCGTATATCAAAAGTTAGACTGGATTTTGATCCTCTTTCAATACTGCAATAGTTAGTGATGGCGATGTTCTATGCTTTGTGTTGAATCACCTTAATTTGGCTCCAGTATTACCATGTACATGGAACTACAGTCTCAGTGTTATATATAGATCACTGCAGACAGTCAGCGTTGCTCAAAATTTGTTTGTGATTCAGCAGCATGCATGCAGAAGCCAGAGCTGTCACTATTGCGAAGCCCGAATCCTTCACTAAATGCACATATACGACGAACACAACATTACACATAATTCCAGAGTTGGCTGCCATCCCATATGAAGAATAGACAAACATAATCAGGTGATATGTGACTTATACATAACTCTCAGGACACCAGCTGGCGTCGCAACCTATACATAACTACAGGTGATATGTGACTTTGAAACAAGCTATCAACCAACACGAATGGAAAGATCAACGATTAACTGCTCATAGATATTCTTCACAAAAAGAAAACTGCTCACAGATACTGCACACAAATGAAAACACAGACAATACTCCTAGCTTGCCTTGGATGTTTGCGCGTGATTGACCTCTCAAGCTCGATCAGACCCTCTTCACAACGGGTCGATGTGGATTCTCAGCGATCTCAGCCCTCAGGTATGCCAATTCAGGGTCACCATACTTACCTTCGAGCACAACTTCCTTGAGGGTCGCGAGAGATGGTAGACCCAAAACGGAACTGCTGTCGATGTATGTAGTCGTACCAAACTTGAGCACCTCAAGCTTCATGGTTGTTCCTTGTTCAAACATGACGGACTTGAGCCTTCCTTCGAGTCCCATGCTCAGCTCCAGCACCGCCAGGCTCGGGAACATCCCCGGCTGGAAACTGAGACGGACCTCTTCACCCTCGATTGACTTCTCCAACATATGCAGGAACTCCAGATGGGGTAGATTCCCAAGGAGTTGTATTGTTGTATCATGCTCTGTTATCCTGGAGCTCCGCAGCTTCAGCTTCACCAGATTCTTGAGGCCCTGGACCCATTCCGGCAGTTTGACCAGGTTGCCGTACAGCTTGAGGCTCTGCAATGTCTCCGGAAACGAGAATTTTCCATCCAAGCAGTCACATAGACCTGGCTCCCCCTCTGACCGGATTGACAATGACTCCAACCGGCTGAGACCAACAATTGCTGAGCACAACTCTTGTCCGTTCTCCTTCTTGACGCCAGTCACTCCAAACTTGCGCAACTGCGTGAGTTCTTTTATGTCCTGTAGAACGAGCTTCCCTCGTTGTCCGATGTTCACAACACCCAGTGTGTGCAGGGTTTTAAGTTTTCTCATTCCTCTTTGCACTAGCACACCATCCAATTCCAGGCGCATCACAACAGCAGGGAGCAAGGAAAAGCAAAAGTAAGTGCATACAGTTCGGTGGCGCATGGTATTCTGTTCATCATCAAGATACAGTATATAACAACATCCCGCCATCCCTAAAAGTAAATTGCAGAGTCGGTTCTTCAATGCGTGTGGCAAATCCTCTGACATATCCCAGGAGAACCGCTCATCCTCCGATGTCTTCCCAGCACGAAGATAGTTTAGCTTCTGAAGCTTGATGATGGTCTTTGGCAACATCAATATGTTGGTATCTCTAATGTCTAGTGTCTCCAACTGTCTGAGGTCACCCAATAAATCTGGCAGCTGAGTAATACCAAGACATCCTCTTAGAGAAATATATCTTAGGTGAAGAAGCTTCCCAATATGCTTCAGGTGATGATCATGTAGAGTTGTTGTTATGTCTTCCAGGTCCAACACTCGTAGCAACCTCATCTGGCGAGAAATGTAAAATGACTTCCACTCACCAAAACATGTAATTGACCGGAGACGGGACATGTCCACTTTGCTCTCAAACTCACGCTTGTCTCCATTCCAGTTGCTGCTTATAGCTAGGTTGCGCACCATGGCTTGGCTATTTGAGCTGCAACCTTCCTCCAGTGTAAAAACAAGATTTTCTTCCATTGACTTTGAGACACCAATTTCACGAATAAGATCGTGGACTTGGCAGGAATCAATTCCTTTTGCATTATGAAGGGATTGTTGAGATGGTAGGATCATACTCCTACTTATAAGTTCCATGAAGTAAGTATCCGCTATTTCCTCCGCGGTCTTGCCGCGCATCTCCCTTGTGTAACCCTCTGCACTCCACCGACGTGCCAAACGTCCCCGGCCAACCTTGTAGTCTTCAGGAAAGATGGGCATATATAGGAAACATGACTTGAGGTGATACGGTAAACCATCATAGCTTCTCATAAGTACAATCCTTATAGTCCCAAGCTCTGGATTCATCTCCAACTCGGCACTGATATGATCATTCAATTTCCTCCATTCCAAAGAGGTTTTTGGTTGGCTAGCCAAGAAGCCGCCTATGGTGACTATTGCAAGAGGGAGCCGACCACACTTCCTCAAGATGAGTTCTGTCTGTTCAACCAGCTCAGGATATTGTGTATCCAAATCTGTAATCTCCTTGAATACCTAAAATTCATGTGATGAACTTATTTATTATTGTGAAAATTAGATAAGGTTGGTAGCGATATTTTAATATACTTACTGAAATATAAGGACATAGAGATTAATTAATTTATACTCAAATTAATCACTAAACACAGCGTGATATGGAACGGAGCAGCTATAGACTTCTGTGGGCATGCAAGTGGCTGGTGGGTGCGTAGGTGACCCGTGACCAGTGACTAAAATATAAGGACAGTTGCTTCCTTGTTCAAAGTTAATGTGCAACTGGACCAACCAAATGGTAAGCATATATGTGATTGCATAGCTTATAACTATTTATAAAATAATGTTGGCAGTCATGAAATACAATAATGTTGGAATGCATGAATTACTCCCAGTAAAGCCCATGGTTGTAGCAATGGCCAAGACCGGAGAGAAAGGTTGCGTGGTGGATCAAATTACGTTCAAAATACAGCTGATCATTTTGGTTTGATAGCTAATAAGATGGAAACAATAATGACATATGACTATGACACGTAAAAATAAGGAAGATAATACTTTGTCATTGAGTACCTTCTTAGTGAAGAGGTCATGTGCATCCTTGTATTCTAGATTTTTGAGCATGTATATATTTTCTTTGTTCTCTGAACAAAGATCAGCAATATTTTTTTCCCTTGTGGTGACTATGATCCGGCTTGTTTTTTCCATTCCATGGAAAATTGGTATTATCATGTTCCATTCTGCGGTAGATGAGAGATCATCAAGAACAATCAAGCACCTCTTTCCTTCTAAAAGCCTTGCCAGTTCCTTGCTCAATTCTGCAAGTGGCATCAATAATAATATGTTCTTTGTGCTGCCCATCAAACCCGCCACATCCTTCTTTTCAGAAGATTCTCTATCTAGTTGCATAATTAAGCTTCTAAGAAGACCTTCAAGATTGAAAGGATGCATAACTGTGATGCAAGCACGCTTCTCAAACATGCTACTCAGCTCTTGGTTTTGGTAGATATCTTTGACTAGAGTGGTTTTTCCAAGACCACCCATTCCCCACACAGTGATCACCTGGAATTCTTGGGTAGGTTGATCTGAAATTAATTTGACAATCTCATCCTTTTCTTTCTCTCGCCCAACAAGGTGAGATTCCTCCAAAGCAGTCACCGTCGTCCTGAGGCGGGTGAAGCTCTTTTTTACTATAGTTTTTTCATCTGCACCCTTTGACTGGTCCTCCGATATTTCACTCGTAGTAGAGTTGTTATCTGTACTGGTAATGGCACGGTTTGAGCTTGATTCTGTCTTAATTAAATCTGTTTCATCTTGAGAAACCTGTTCACAAGCGAGCAATGTTTAATTGTTTATCCATGTTGAGAATCCTATACATGAATGAATGTAAAATAATGCTAAATAAGTAGACTATGAAATCGATTGAATAATTCAGATGCAAACTTTCCCATAAACTGAAATCTTCACATCCCATTTCCTGAAAAACCTAGAATACATATTAAATTCAAACAAACATGTGCAGGTATACACACAGGTCACAACTAGAATGGAAGTGTGCATTCTGTTCTCAAAAGGATAACCTAGAATTTTGAATTTTTTTTACCATTGAATACTACTTCAACACAAACATTTTTTACTTCTAATTTTAAATGTGGTGAAATAGCGCTGCTTCTTTGGCAATAACATCACTAGTATTACTGGGACCAAACAATGTTGTTTATTTAGGCAAGGATAAGATGGTACAAAATGATGTACTAATTACTAGAAACGATAAACCTAATGTGACACACTCGTTTGGGTCGTTGTTGTCAAAGAAGACCTGTATTATAAATGAGTAATCATGTAATTAACTCCACAAGCAATCAGCTAGCGAAGAGGCTGATCTACACGAACGGCATAAGGTGGAACTTTGAATATTACCTTCTCATGGAAAGCATAAATATTTTGATCAGCAGACAGTTGCCTGAGCTGTGATGCCATGCTTCCTTGCCCTGCACATAAGCTTCCAACTTCAACTTGAGCTGTAGACACTATGATCCTGCTCCCCATATTGTTGTTTGGGAAGCACTTTTTAATCCGATCCCACTCCTCAATGGTGGATAGGTCATTAAGCACAATCAGGTAACGCTTCTTGTTCACACATCCATTGAATTCCTCGATCAACTCTTGGGACGTCTTCTCTGTCTCCAACAAAACATCAACACCTATGGCTGCGTGAAACTGCTCGACCAAACACTGAACGAAGTCTTTTAGATTAAAAGGATGCATCACCCTGACCCAAGCTCGGCATGGAAACTTGCTTTCGATATCTTGATTCTCGTATACCGTCCTGATTATGCATGTTTGTCCAAGATCAACACTTGTTCCCCACACTGCGATCACCCTCAGGCCATTCTCCTTCTGGTTGATCAGCTGAAAAAGATCCAGTTTGGATTTCTCTTGCCTTGACATGCACCTTGCTTCATTAATGCCAACCAGTGCTGAAGAAGTAATGCTAGACTGCTCAGCCATGGTGGCCTTGGATCCAGAGCCCTTGATGAGATTGTAGCGCATGTTTCTCTGGCTGACATCCTCAACACTGGCTCTGAGCTCCTTCATCTGCTTTGCCACACGACGCCGGTCGAGTAGGTTTCGACGGATACGCCACCAAGACTGCTTCTCGAGGCGCACGGCGAACTCCTGGAGGGTGTCCTCGACGTCATAGGCCACGTCACGGACTTGCTTCACCCAGACCTTGACCACCCTGTTGTCATCTCCATCGTCATGAGCAGACATGAGGAAAGCCTGCATCATCTCGAGCTCGTTGGTGATGAAGACCTGGTCACGCCGGACTCCGAGCTGCAGGGCCACCTCCTCCGCCAGGGCAGATGTGGCATATCTAAGCGCTCCACTCAGCACGGACTTTCCAACACTCAGTGCCGTCGCCTCCATTAGTTCAGCGTTTGTGCGGAATTATTGGTTGTGGCCGATGGATGAAGTGCTGCTAATACAGGGTGTCAGTACAGTACCTGAGCTTGAGCAAAATCTTAAGAGGGGACAAAGAACACGAGAAGATTGGGGAGCAAACTCACAGTTGCGGTCAATGGTCACCGCGACCGGCGGCAACAGTAACCGTCACAGCAACCTCGAAGGAATAGCAACCTCCCAGGCCAATCTATTCAGAGAGAAAAAACAATATCGAAAGATAAGATTTAATAATCGAACAAGTCAGCAGATTAATAAGAATGTGTGGATGTGAAAAATTTCAGTGGAGCAGAATAGTAAGAAAGGTGAGACTGAGTTACCAGGTAGCCGGGTCAGTAGATTCAACGCGTCGCTCTCTGACCGACCAGAAACTCCATTCTTCTTGCTATTTCACTGCCACCCTAGATTTAACCAACACAAATCAGACTGTAAAGCAGGAGATCTGACATTTTAACTCCAAGCATTGCTATTTTAACAGGGAGAAATCGACAGGATATATACCCAAAATGTGCCCCGTCCACAGGTGTCAAGGGCTGTTCCTTGCAAAACCTTACAAGCAAATCTTTTCTGAGAACCTTGCTGTTCCACTGCCAGCCCTGGATTCAATCAACACAAATCAGATCAGACTCTGAAGCAGGAGATCTGACTTTGTAGCTCCAAGCAAAGCATTCCTACTTTAACTAGAAAAAAAATCGACAGGAAATATACCCAAAATATCCACCGGCCTTCTCCCCTCTCCACAGATGCCAAGAAGGACCGTGTTCCTCTCAAGATCTCTAGCAGTGGTGAGCTTGGAGGTCGGATGAGATCACCAACAAGGCGGATCACCAATGGAGGAGAGGACCGAGATGGTAGGAAGGGAGCACTCAGTGGAGACGAGGAGCAGAGGAAGACCAAGAACAGCAGTCAAGACAAGAGACAGGCCTTCAGAGAAATATAACTCCATAGGGTCAGTCCACCTACCAAGCTTCATTGCATTTACTGCTCTGTGTACGTGCAGGCTGCAGACCCACCTATGGCAGTTTGTCTAGTTCAGAAGCAATAACTACTCTCTACCAAGCCGAAATTTTCGAAATGGATGGGAGGGACTTAATATGCATACTTACCAGCGTCATTAACTGATAAAATGCAGCTAAACCCCCAACCCCTAAAATTTGCAGCACATTCAAATTCAAAACCTGAAACGAATCTTTAACTACTAGTCCCAACTCTGCACCAGTCAGTTCTACTCTCTTACTGCCTGCGTTTTGCTCTTCTGTTGCTACGACCTGCTTGAATTTACTTTTCACATGGGTGCTAAGATATCTTAATGGCGATAAATAACAGAAATATACGCATATTACACTAATGGAGGCAACAAAATAGGGTTAACTCTTGTCGCTTCAGGCTACCATGGGCACAGGTGCAGAAGGATCACTTAAATTTGTTACTTCCAGCGTTTTTGTGATGCTGCAGATATGCATGACATGAACAGGATAATGTTCTTAGGGTGTGTAGACTGCAGGTGTGAAAAGTTAGCTGCTCCGCTGGTGATACTAGTCATTTCTGTAAGTGTTCTGGACAGCTATCATCCTCTGATGGCAGCTATTTACGGATGCAATGCATAATTCAAGCATTCAAACGCGTGTTCAGCAAGTGTGGCAACTCCAATTTGACAAGGGCATGGCGTGCTGTTTTACAGAAAGGAGGTCTTTCTGATAATAAAAATGCGACAATCAGATCCTCTGAATGGCAGCCCACTCAGTAAAGACAAGGACCAGAGGAAGACCAAGACTATATAGCAGTAAGGAGAAAAACGAAAATTCAATATATATGGCTCATAGCGGCACGTGCTCTTATTATCTGGACCCATAGCCGACCTAGGGATAGGAGCTTGTTGCTGTATATCCCACCGTATTGCTGTTGCTGGCAATTGTATTGAACAGTTGTAATGGCCCACATGTGGTTCATATTTGTTGGGGGGAATAGACAGCTCGTCGTCTACAGTTGTCTATCTGCCAGACGGCCACTTCCAGGACCCGGATGTGTGATACATCTGGACCGTGCTCGACCCGTCCATCTCCATAAGCATAGGTTTCAGTTTACGCACGATGTTACGGTGATGGCAGTTTAATTATCATAAAGAGTGCGAGCTAGCTTGCTTTTGCAGCAGCTGTGTACGAGCACCTTGTCCCGATCCTTTGTTGATCTCTGTTAGTACATAGATCATCCATAGTGTTCACTTAATTTGCCTCTATATTTCTCACTTTTTTGATTAAAGATATTGCATGCATTCTCTGCCCAATTCTTCATCAAATTTAGGTTCTTAAATTTCATTTTCCTGGTATCCTTGGAGTACTTCGACATTTAAAAATAAACATATTTTTAATTTAAATGACCTTTTCAATTTCCCATAGTTTTTTGGGGTTTATTTTTTTGCCGGCTTGTCATCACGTCATTTGCTTATGTTCCAAAATCACCTTTTTATATGAGCGGTCAGCAAAACCTTCTTAACGCTTAGTGATACATCAAAGGGTTGTTAAAATGGTCAGAATTCGAAAATATAGGTTGAGAAGGCTAATGTGTCTCCCCACGAGAATTCGATATGACTCGTACCAGCATATGCATGCTCTTATTTTGAAACAAGGCATATGCTTATTATCGACTTCTCTAGTGCGCCCATCCTTCTTGCACACATGTCCTCTCCAGCAGATCGGCACCTACTCGGACCCTACGATTCAACATTGCCTCTTAGTTTACAATCTCAGAATTGCACTCCTCTAGTAAACATGAGGAAGACAGCAAGGAACTGTACAAAAAAAATGGGAATGCTATCCATCCAGGTAATTGAGCTGACGTGACTAATCCAACTTCCAAATCGATATTCAGCATATGTTGAGTGCAACAAATCTTACCTCTAGAACCAACTCGGTGGTCGTGGATCTGGCTTGGTAGCAGACTCGCCTGAGTCGGCCGCTTAGCTGCCTACTGTGTTGGCATCTGAACAAGTTTCTCCCCCTCAAGCAGCGCCGTTTGGGACGAATCTGGTCCTGTCGCCTCCTGCCGGCTTCGGCTTTCCACCTTGCTAACTCCATTCAGATCCAAGCGCGGCGGCGTTCTGATGTCATGGAAGATGGGCAGCCTGATATTCGTAGCTCGGGTGGAGTTATAAGTAACGATCAACGCTCAGGTGCCCATGGCCATGGAGGACGATAGAGAAGCAGAGACGTACCTGCAAAATGGATCAGCCAGGAAATCCATGGCGGCGCAAGCGCAACCCCCTCTTCCTCGCAGGCTGAATCATCTTTCGATTTTTCCCCTTTTCAGCACTGACATCTATCCCCTGCTCGTACCATTACGGAGCCGAGCAGTGTAAGCGACGGCTAGTAAATTGGAAGGGGTAGCTCGCGTAAAAATTCTGGACCAAGGTCCAGCATCAACAACGCACCTAGACCAGCCGTCTTGTCCGTCGCCTGCGAGCCGTCCCAACAACCAAGATTCCTACGGGGTAGCCATACCCGTACCCCCCCTTCGTACCTCTTTGTCATACGGCGACCAGGGAATACACCCTTTTCTAGCGCTTGCGCATGTATCATTTAATGCCTCCCCACCTACCAATCATGCCTATCCAATGGTCCAGATAATGCTACTATATGCAAGTATGAGCCATATCGCTGCTTCCGGAGAAAAAACACTACTCTCTCCGGAAATTACTGCTGAGACAGAGAGCACCTTCATTGTGGCTGATGTATTTATTCTGTGGGTCATAGAGAGACAGGGATTCAGAAAAATACAATGGATTACCTATGGTCCAGCCATGCTTCAATGCATTTACTCTCCTCTCGTTACTCTGAATCGCTCTCAGTTGGTTGGTCAGTCCACCAGCCATGCTTCATGCATCTACAGCTCAGTTGCTAGTACCTGCAGACCCTTGGTAGGTGGTGATTACGTAGTAGTACAAAGATTATAACAATCTACCAAACGAAATTTTTGAAATGGATGGAAGGGACTTGATTCATTACCAGCTGCAAAGAAAATATCAATATGTATATTTACCAGCGACATGAGCTGAAATGCAAATTCATAAAATTTGCAGCACATATCCAAATTCAAAATACCTAAGAAAGTGCAGCAACTCCAATTCGACATGGGCCTCACGTGCTATTTTACAGAAAGGAGGTCTCTGGTAGTAAAGCATGCGACAATCAGAACATAGAAATGGTAGCATACTAGGACAAGACAAATAATAACCTTGGTGTGATGATCAGAATCAATAATGGATATGGTTCGAGCAAATCTTTGAGAGTATCGCAGGGAATAAACAAGCTTATAGGTTTACTGGCAATTTACCTTCCAACTACGCCCTCTCAAAGCAAGACAAGCCGTTATTGTCCAAAATATATAACAAAATTATGCACAGTGCACAACCAATACTCCCTTCGTTCAAAAATACACGGTGTCTTTTGTTTCGTTAGGATAATCAAATACTCCCTCCGTCCCATAATATAAGAGCGTTTTTAACACTACACTAGGGATGGAGGGAGTAGTTAATTACTCACAATCAATAGGCCAAGTGAAAGCAAGATTCGAATACTTCCATTGCCTGAAAGCAAGCACAGTGAGGGAGCTCAGAACATTCTTGAAAGGCACTGGGGAGTACGTATTGTAAAACAGTGATTCCTAAACAAACGATAACATACAGTCCATAAGTTATAATTCTATCCAGGCATTTTATGATGTCGTCTGAATCATACATGGTTATCCCTGTGTTTGCATCCACCTGCAACATAAAGAGTGATTTTGCTTTCATCACAAATCGTTTATGTTGAACAAGGGAGCAGAGCACCCTGTTTTCATTTGGTAATGAAAAGCAACGTAGGCACATAGATACAGAACGAACAAAACCCGCGTGAAATATGTAAGCATAAGCATACATGGGACACACACGACGGAATTCAGTCATCCAGATGTAAAAGTAGCATCAAGTTTTTGTTCGACGACAGACTAAAGTTAAAGTAACTAGACATTATCAGCTAGTTAGTCAATGAATTTGGGTCGGGTGTCAGTTCAGCTGAATCTACACATGAATTGGGTGTCAGCTCAGTTAGCACAAAGCTCAGCATTGGTTCTCATCAAAGTAAAATTGGGTCTCAGTTCAGCTAGCACAAAGTTTAGCGTTACTTCTTATCAAAGTAAATTGGGTGTAGTGTTCAGCTAGCACAAATTTCAGCGATAGTTAGTTGTCATCAAATTGGAGGGACACAAAATCTAATACAAGTACGAATACGAAATCAATCGGCCGGGGTAGTTAGATTTGGACGGGGAATGGAAGGACGCGTGCGAACCCTAGAGCGAAGACGGGGGTGCTGAAGGCAGCGGCGAATCTACTAGGGGGGCTTTAACAGGCTTGAGGCCCCCCTCCAGCACTGCAAGAATTTTTTTTACTACTAGTTTCATGGCCCAATTCAGCCACTTGCAAGCCCAACCCAACAGATATTGGCATGATACAGGCTTTGAGCCCACCCTCCAGTTTCTGTCTAGATTCGCCACTGGCTGAAGGGGAAGGGGAAGGCGCCGGCGACGCTGCCCTGCTGGCCGTGCTTGACCTCGACCCGCTTGTGCTGGAGGTTGAGGCGGTGGTGGTGTCTTCGAGCTGCGTGGCGACCCTGCTGAAAGCGGGACGAGGCTTGCCGGTTCAACCGATGTCACATGCGCCACGTGTGACCGCGAAAGAGAGAAAATCGGGCGGCTTGCCGGTTCAGATAACCCGTGTGACTAAACTGCACCCGCAACGCAAGTTCTATGACGGCTTTTTCTGGTTTGCAAGTACCATGACTAAAGTGCACCCGCAACACAAGTTCTTAGACCGCCACTGACATTTACTCCATAATGAGGCTTCCATAATCTTGGGTCTACAAACGAAGCTCTTGGCAGCCCCGAAGATCATATCACCCCCTACATACATAAAGGGGTGTTGTTACTTTGGGGGGTTTTTCATCGTTTTTTTGTTTTGCTGCATGCGGGACAGAAAAAAATCGGTGGAAGACATGGGATGATGGGAGGGAGATCAAACGAGGGATGGAGGGACGAACAACATACAAACTCCCCTTTAGGAGTAGAGATTAACAGCAACATGTCAAGTACTTGGTAGCTAGTACAACATCAGTTCAGTAAGCCTTGAGATACAGTAACTGAACTGAGATATGTTATCCTCCAAGACAAATAACGAACACATACCGGAGACATTTGCATATAGCTATCAGGAAACCCTATCGACATGACCTTCATAGTCGCCAGTCTGCATTAATCCACACAAAAATGACCGACATGAATATAAATACATCCATCACAAGTTTAAACCGAAGAAGGCAACTAACAGGTGAGGAGCTCAATACAACTTTAAACCCGAAGAATTACACAACCGACATCCATTTTTTATACCAAAAATGGAAGAGCAAAAACCATCAAATATATATTCTTGCACCTAACAGGGAACTAATCAAGAAAGCATAACGAGATGAAAGTTGTCTTGATTTTTCTACCTTGGTCCCTCTTCAGAGCAGGTTTATTTTGATTCGGAGCGAGCTGGATCCGGAGCAGCGCAACAAGCCTTGCTTCCTGTTCTAACTCTATTCTGCTGCTGCATTCTGAAATTTAACGTGCAGCCAGAGTTCCTTGACGCTCGAGAGGAAGTCCAGACCAGAGAAGCCGATTCCATTACTTACAGCGCAAGTGACTCTAAAACAAGTTACCAGACATTGCCCTAATTATAAGAACACAGAAATACAAAGTTAACACTGCAAGAAAATGGAAACAGGGGAATACTGCAACAGCAATCCTAGCTTGGCCTTAGATCGATGCATAGGACTGACTCTGGTCTAGAGCGTAATTTGCTTGAGGCTGGAGAGTGACGGTAATCCCCGAACGCAAGTAGGAGAATGAAAAAGGTAGATGCATCATTGTCAGGACTCAGTGCATGTCCCTTTTACCCAGTAGCCAAAATAGTTCAACTTCTGCTTTTGTTCTTTACACAAAATTAAACAAGAATATACAACTGTGTGAACCTAATACTCCCTCCATTCCAGAATAAGTGTCGTTGTTTTAGTTCAAATTCGAACTAAAACAACCACATTTATTTTGGAACGGAGGGAGTACATAACATATAGTAATGGGCACAAACTTATTAATAGTGGAACAAGTAATCGATGAATGCTACATACATCAATACCTGGTATACTACAATCAAAAGGAAACAGAGCAATACAACATTAATCCTAGCTTGCCTTGGATCGCTGTTGTTCGATCAGACCCTTCCACGACGGGTTGATACGGATTCTTGGCCAGCTCGGCCACAGGTATTCCAACTCAGAGCTAGCCATGATAGAGACCTTGGAGCACAACTTCCATGAGGCTCGAGAGATATGGTAGCCCGGAAAGCTGAACAAACTATTGAAGGCTGCAGAACAAAACTTGAGCAGCTCAAGCTTGATAATTGTGTGTTGCTCCACCATCGTACTCCAGGATTCGAATCAAATAAGCATTGTCTTCCTTATCCACCATGAAGCTTCTGGAAGGGAAACTGACATGCACTCACCAACAGGTGGCCAAGACAGGTCACAGGAGATTCGATGCATCATCTGCAGAAGCATTTCGGATGATGTTAATTTGTCTTCGGTAGTACAAACAGTTAATGGATAAACAGCACAAACAGTTCAGATACATGGACCAACTTGCGTACGTGAAGCTGGAGAGAGATGAAGCAGGTAGATGCATCATTGTCAGGGCATGGTTCAAAACTAAAAAAATATATACAACTGCCTGGGCCTAATACACAAAACATATAGCAAAGCCTTTTTTGCTTCTCTTTATCTTGAGGGAGAAAGCAAATTAAGTGTTCTGACTTCTGACACAACACCCTTTCAACAGCAGCCGGAGCTCAAACTGAAGGGAAAACATATTTCATTTTATCAGAGTAGCAAAAAATAATAACATTATTACACCTTGACCGGCGACTGTGCACGAAGGGTCTGTGTTTCAAGTACAGAGGACATATAGTTACAGCTGGGCAATGCAACAAGGAAGCACGCAAACTGTTTGAAGATTAACACTGTTAGCAATAATCTTGAGTTAGTAGTACTTTATGTCAAGTAGTAGTCTGATTAAGGTGGCCGCTTGTGTTTTGGTTAACTAGGATTAGTTGCACGTGGGTTAGTAGCATGCATGGACTTGTACGTGAGGACTTGGGTCCTTACCCATGTGGTGTTAGGAAAGAGTAGGAGTACTGGTATGTCACGTCTAGTAGTCCGTCTAGGTTATTAGTAGGAGTCCCATTAGAATTGGGTCAGGTGTTCAGGCGTTGGTATGTGTATATATACACAGACGTGTGCGTGAGTTTTGTATCGTGTACAAGAAAACAGAAAATAAAAAGAGGAGAAACAAAGGGCACGACAAGAGCCCTTGGCTATAAAAGTTTTGTGCGTGCGTGTTCATTGTGATTTGATGTGATCGATTCTGTGGGCGAGTTCCAACAAACACAGGAAGCAATTAATTCAGATGCAGCTCAGGACGTAAAACAACAAGACCTTACTTATATGATTAAAAAGAGGAAACTCAAGACAAATGCTAGTATTAAACATAGTTTATACGGGGAGCAAGGTCAACCATTCATATAATACCTTCCATGGATTGAAACGCTCTGGCAGAACCGCTCAGAACCTCTTCAGAACGGGTCCATTTTGATTCGCGGCAAGCTGGTGGCGCAAGCCCTCCACGGAATCTTCATTGTAGTCATCATTGTCCAGCATAAATTCCTTGAGGCTCCAGAGAGATGGTAGCCCAGAGAACAACCCAACGCTGAGTTCAGAATCCCAAGTTCGAAACTTCAGCAGCTCCAGCTTTGGGGTTGCTCCTTCTTCAAACTTCACCAATTTGAGGTTCTTTATGAGATCCAATTCCAGCACCACCAGGCTTGGGAACATGTCCCGATGGAAACTGAGACAAACCTCATCACCGTGCTGGAACGACTTCTTCAACAGATGTAGGAACGCCAGGTTTGGTAAATCACCAAGGAGTTGTATTGTTGTATCATGCTCTAGTATCCTGGAGCTCCGCAGCTTCAGCTTCACCAGATTCTTGAGCCCCTTGACCCATTCCGGCAGTTTGACCAGGTTGCCGTACAGCTTGAGGCTCTGCAATGTCTCCGGAAACGAGAACTTTCCATCCAAGCAGCCACATAAACCTGGCTCCCCCTCTGACCGGATTGACAATGACTCCATGCGTGTGAGACCAACAATTGCTGAACACAACTCTTGTCCGTTTTCCTTATTGACGCCAGTCACTCCCAACTTGCGCAACTGGGTGAGTCCTTTTATGTCCTGTACAGCATACTTTCCGCGTCGTCCGATGTTCACAACACCCAGTGTGCGCAGGGCTTTCAGTTTCCTCATCCCTCTTGGCAATAGAACACCATACAAGTCCAGGCGAATTGCAATAGCAGGCAATAGAAGACAGCAATATAATCTGCATGCATCACGGTGGCTGAAGTTACCACCATGAAACACACATTGAGGTGCACAACATGCTATACAAGAAAGCAGCGGCATGAGACAAAAAAGACATGGCCTATTTTGGGTGCCCCGTGGAAACTCATGTACAAACTCATCATCGATTGAGACCACCTCATCCACCGAAAGCCTGCCAGCATGAAGATTGTTTAGCTTCCGAAGCTTGATGATTGTCTTTGGCAGCAACAGTATTAGGGTTTGTCTACTGTCTAGTGTCTCAAGCTGTCTCAGGTTACCTAATGAATCTGGCAGGTGAGAAACATCATCACATCCTCTTAGAGAAAGGTATCTTAGGTGAAGAAGCATCCCAATATGCTTTAGGTGATGACTATATACACCTGTTGTGTCTTCTAAGTCCAGCACTCTTAACAACCTCATCTTGTCAGAAACAAAAAATGACTTCCACTCTCCAAAACATGTAACTGACCGCAGACGGGACATGTCCACCATGCTCTCAAACTCACTCTTATCTCCCTTCCAGTTGCTGCTTATAACTAAGTGGCGCACGGTGGTCTGGCTATTTGAGCTGCAACCTTCCTCGAGTGTAAAAACAAGATTTTCTTCCATGGACTTTGCGATACCAATTTCACGGATAAGATCATGGACTTGGCAGGAACTAATTCCTTTTCTGCTATGAATTGATTGTTGAGATGGTAGGATCATACTCCTGCTTATAAGTTCCAAGAAGTAGCTATCCGCTATTTCCTTTGCAGACTTGCCGCGTACCTCCCTTGAGTAACCCTCTGCACTCCACCGACCTGCCAAGCGTCCCCGTCCAACCTTGCAATCTTCAGGAAAGATGGGCATATATAGGAAACATGACTTGAGGTGATAAGGTAAACCATCATAGCTTCTCATAAGGACAGTCTTTATGGTCCCAAACTCCGGATTCATCTCCAACTCGGCGCTGATATGCTCATTTAGTTTCCTCCACTCCAAAGCAGATTTTGGTTGGTTTGCTAAGAAGCCACCTATGGTGACTACTGCAAGGGGGAGTCCATTGCACTTCCTCAGGACCATTTCTGCTTGTTCAACCAACTCAGGATATTGCTTATCCAAATCCATATTCTGCTTAAATACCTGAAATTTGAGAAATCATATTCTTTAGTACCCAAATGGTAAATCCAGTATGGAGTAATCATTTATATACTTGTAGGACTGTGCTAGCTTATTTATCTCATATACTATCACATTTTTACGTTTAGCAGTTAAAAATGGGAACTAGGGGTCCTACAGTCAGTGGCGTAGCCAGGCCCAGGCTACTATGGCCATGGCCTGGGGCGTGGCTCCACAATCCTTTGTACACTATAGCTATTTTTGCTACTGTAGCTGCCGTAGATACTGTAGCTATGAGGGCTGGCCCGGGGCGTAGCCCAGCCCTGGCCACGCCACTGCCTACAGTCACACTTCCTGAGTCACATGTTTAAACATTTGCTCTTGGTAGTACGAAATTAAATAATTAAAATATTATTCCGAGTGAACTATGAGCAAATATGCAACTTTCAACTTACGAGTAAGTAAACTATATAAAGCAACTTTCCATGTGCAACGATGAAGAGAGAGACAAGTTCCCAAGTGCTGGTGAACTCAAGGGAGGGAAGCTCCTCTACCATCACATGCTGCCATTCCAAGCAAACAAAAACTTCATGGTAAGTTGTCTCCGGAAAAGCAACACCTCGCAAAACCAAAGCGGTTAATAGCGGGGTGTGAACAGGGGTGAAGGCCATAGGTAGGAGGAGGTGACACATAAGAAGAAGACGCTTCTCCTGAAGAAAGCGGTGCATCAAGATGAGATGACACGCAAGGGGGATAGAGTTCATCATGAGAAGATGGTGCATCAGGAGAAGACATTGCATCAAGAGAAGTCGGCACATGAGGGAAAGAGGGCACACTAGAAAGGATCCACAACACATGGGCAAAATGAATAGAAGGGAGGATGAAGCAGCAACACAAGGACGACGCATGAAGGAAAGCGACAAGCTTGGAGTCAGGGACTGGCAGGCGACATCACAGACAGGGACTGTAGGCAATACTGGTGGCTGACGGAGCTCCGGCTGGTGGCTGACGGAGCTCTAGCTAGTGATGGTGGCGATTACTTCTCCCCATCAACGACAGTCGTAGGAGAAGCAGCAACAGTAGCACGAACAAGGAAGCAAAACACCTACTTGGTCCGGATGTGTTTAGTGAAGCGGAAGAAGCAGCTTGAGCACGAGTGCGGGGATGTATTGATCAATCGAGAATGGGCTTGGACTTGGGCACACGGGAGTAGAAGCCAGTGGATTGATCTAGCAGAGTGATAGTGGCTAGCAATAGGATAGTTGAAACCGACCTGCACTGAACTAGACCAGGTTCAGACCTAGTCAAACCTACACTGATCTAGATCAGATCCAAACCTAGTCGAAATCATGGTTGTGGTTTAGAGCATTCATCTCTCGATGATCCCCGATGAGATAATGGCTAGGATAGTCGAAATCGACCTACGCTAAACTAGACCGGGTTCAGACTTAGTCGAAATCATGGATGGGGTTCAGAGTATTCATCTCTTGAACGTTTCTGCTAAGTTTCTTGTGACTTCCAGTTCCACACATGTATCCCTTTGTCGCTACATGAGAAGGTTTGGAACATTAAGGCAGAGGTGAAGGTTAAATTTTTTCTCTGGATTTTGTTTCAGAATTGGCTGGGAGCATCAGGACATTTGCAGTAACTCTGATCAAGTTTTCAAGTCTGCGGAACACCTGTTTTTGGACTGCCCCTTTGCCAAAGAAGTTTCGCGCGGGGATGGGGTCTCCCACCCGGTCGCTTTCAAGCTCCTCTTTCTACATCACCATTAACAAATGGTGGGCAAATTCCCATGGATTAAGAAAGAAAGGAAACGGAGTGGGCTTCTCAAAATTACACTGCAGGATATTTTTCTCCGTGGAGTAGGCTTCTTGAAGCAGGAGTGTTCGACTGGCTTCACGCAGTGATTTTAGGAAGCTGGCTCGTGGAGCACTTCCGAACGGGCCCTAAGTTGATAGGTTCTCGGCGGCGGTTGGTGGTTTGGCGTCTCTATGCTGTGGGCAAGGCATATTCCGTGCTCATCTTGGGCCTGCCAGGGATTCCTCCTCATTGTGGGGTTAAGCCGGAGATGGCCTACTTGATGGGAGGTGGGACACCTTTTGTTTCCATGGTATGAGGTGGTGATTCGGTGCCGGTTATGGGGTGGCTAAGATCTTCCTTATGCGGAAATTCTACCTCGTGTCCAGTCTCCAGTGTGTGCATGGAAGGCATTAAGTCTGTTGTGGGTTTCATGGAGTGTGTATGGTAGTGTGCATCTACAGGTTATCAGGCTTTTGTTCTCCATCCTAATTTAAGGCTGCGCATTATTATTTTCAATCAATGCCTCAAGAGAACGGTTTGACCATGAGGTTATGTGTTTGAATCCTGCAGTCTCTTGCAGAAATGTTGGCAAATGTTGTGTACAAAACACCAAAGTGGTTAGACCATCCTCCGGACTAAGCGGAAACTATGTGCACCGGGCCGCTCTTTAATCAGTGCCGCAAGACACTTGAGCGCATTCTCGAAAAAATATGTTCACTCAACTTACGGTGTTCTAAGGTATACAACAAATGTAGCCTTCCATTTGGCGTAAATAGCCCGAAACTACCAGAACTGGGGCAACTGTTGCAAAAAACTACCACAATTCAGAGACCGAACAAAAAGCTATGACCTCCTCCTGGCCCCGCGACGGCCACCTCCACCGCAGCCACTGGTGTGGCTCACCTGCGCTGGCTGCACAGTTGCCTGCCGCCTCCCCTATGGTGAGATATGTGATACAGACGGTGTCGTCGACCACGAGTGGATGGACGACTCGGGAGGAGGAGCTCGCCGAAGAAGAGGGGCTATGGCGCAACGGTGATCCGGCGGTCGCTGGCCGGTGGCGGGGCTGGCAGGCGTGCGAGCACATGAGGGTGATGGCGGTGGCGGTGTTTATCGAGCAGGGAAGATGGAGATGAGATTTCGGACTGGAAAAAAAAAGAGCTGTGGATTTTTTTATTGACACTCACTTGTGGATCCTTGATCAACTCTTAGTTCACTCAAGTAGTAGGGAGCAAAAACATCATTTACAAATGTGGAAAACATCGAGGTACTGTTCAGAATAGAACTTGTACTTTTCGTAATGATGGGAAAAACCCTACATCGCATGACTGACACGTAGAAATGAAGCATGACATATACTTGTTTTAAGTGGTACCTTTTTAGTGAAGAGGTCACGTGCATCCTTGTATTCCAGACCGGTGAGCATGTATATATTTTCTTGTTTCTCCGAACAATGTTTAGCAATAGTCTCTTCCCTTGTGGTAACTATGACGCAGCATGTATTTTCCACATCATGGAAAATTGGCACTATCATATTCCATTCCATAGTAGATGATACATCATCAACAACAATGAAGTACCTCTTTCCTTCTAGAAGTCTGGCCAACTCCTTGATCAACTCTGCAGGTGACATCAATAGAAATTTCTTCATTGTGTTGCCCATCAAACCCACCACTTCCATCTTT
Source organism: Triticum aestivum (assembly GCF_018294505.1). Lineage (NCBI taxonomy): Eukaryota > Viridiplantae > Streptophyta > Magnoliopsida > Poales > Poaceae > Triticum > Triticum aestivum. Next base: position 11,853,758 of record NC_057794.1, read on the forward strand.
CTAGAAGATTCTCTATCTAATTGCATAACTAAGCTCCTAAGAAGCTCTTCAAGATTGAATGGACGCATGATTGTGACCCAAGCACGCTTCTCAAACTTGCCACTGACTTCTTCACTTTGGTATATGTCCTTGACTAGAGTGGTTTTTCCAAGACCACCCATTCCCCACACCGAGATCACCTGCAATTGGGTAATTCGATTTGAAATCAGTTTGATAATTTCACCTTTTTCTTTCTTCCGCCCAACAAGATGAGATTCCTCCAAAGCAGCCACCATCGTCTTGATGCGAGTGATGCGGTTTTTCACTTCATGCTTTCCGTCATCACCTTTAGACTGTTCAGGTAATATCTCCACAGCAGACGATGTGGAGTTGTTATCTACACCAGTACTAGTTGTGTTCGATGTAGTTAACCCGGTTCTACCTTGACAACCCTGTTCACATGTTAGCAGTGTTATATATCTATTTTGATAATCCTATACATGAAAGAATATAAAATATAATGCTAAATAATTGAAGCAAAAGTATGCCATTGAATGTGTTGAAAACTTCTAATGCAATATATTTCTAATGCAAAAATAATTAAAGCACAATCAAATGTGTTCAAAACTTCAAATGCATTATATTTCTCGTTTGATTGAAAAATTGAAGTGTTTCTGTTCCATTTCTTGGAAAATAGAACCTAAAACTAAATTCGGTTAAATCACATGCAGGTACACACATTACTAGCTACTTGAATGGGAATGTGTATTCTGCTTCCAGATAATTTTCCTATAATTATTTTTTCTTCAATTAGATATTACTTGCATGTAATTACCATCCCCTTTGGCCATATGCATCGTTCTGATGCAGAGGCTGGGGAATAACCTCCTTTTTGAAGAAAAAAAATTACCATTCCCTTTAAATATCATGGATATGTTATTTTTATATTGCTTGAAAAATTGATATTTCAACGTTAATTAAGGTGCACATAATCAATCCTAAAGTTGTAACAGAAATTTTATGCACAACTTTAGGTATATAAATGTGCAACTACCTAACTACACACAAATTTGTAAATTGTGCAAGCTACCTGGTTTCCTTTAGATGAAGTATCAACGACATGGTTGTCGACTGAAAAATAAGAACTCCCGATAGAGTAAAAGAACAAGGCCCATTTAATTCCAAATATGGTACTTAAAACACAATCGTTAACACAATATATAAATTACATGAACTAAAGAAAAATAGTTTATCTAGCAATTACAATATAGTGCAAAAAAGTAATATGACTTACTAGGTATTTTAAACCTAATTCTATATACCAAACAGGTAGTAGAACTTTGAATATTACCTTCTGGTTGAAAGCATAAATGTTTTGATCAGCAGACAATTGGTTGAGCTGTGAAACTATGCTTTCTTGCCCTACACATAAGCTTGCAACTTCAACTTGCGTTGTAGAGACTATGATTCTGCTCCCCAGATTGTTGTCCGGAAAGAATCCTTTAACCCAATCCCATTCTTCAATAGTGGATAGGCCATTAAGCACAATAAGGTATCTCTTCTTCTTCACATACCAATCAAACTTCTCAGCTAGTTCAAATGGTGTTGTCATTTCCATTCCAAACAGGACTGTAGCCCCTACAGCCGTGTAAAATTGCTTCACTAAACTCTGAATGAAATCTTTTGAATCGAAAGGATGTGTCAGCCTGACCCAAGCTCGACATGGGAATTTGGTTTTGATATCTGGATTCTCGTAGACCACCCTGATGATGGACGTCTGCCCAAGATCAGCACTTGTTCCCCACACCGCTATCACCCCTAGGTCAGTATTCTCATCTTTGTTGACCATGAGCAGCTGGGCAAGATCCACGTTTGATTTCTTGTATTTGGTGGCATTCCTCGCTCCATCGATGCCAAACAATGTTGCAGAAGCGATGGCAGATTGCTCAGCAGCTGTTAACACTGGCTTGGATCTGACGAGGTGGTAGCGCATGTTCCTCTGGCTAACATCCTCAACATTGGCTCTGAGCTCCTTCATCAGCTTGGCCACGCGGCGCCGATCCAGCAGTGTGCGACGGATACGCCACCAGGACTGCTTCTCAAGGCGAACAGCAAATTCTTGAAGGGTGTCCTCGACATCATAGGCCACATCCCGGACTTGTTTCACCCACACCTTGACAACCCTGTCGTCATCATATCTCTCGTCATGGGCAGTCATGAGGAAGGCCTGCATCATCTCGAGCTCATTGGTGATGAAGACCTGGTCACGCCGGACTCCAAGTTGCAGAGCCACCTCCTCCGCCAGAGCGGATTTGGCGTAACCAAGCGCTCCATCCAGCACGGACTTTCCAATGCTGAGAGCCGTGGCCTCCATTAGGACGGACAGATACAGGCAACACTGTTGTTAACGCTAGGTGTTAGTGTTAGAGCTATAGCAGATCTCAGAGCTGGGGAACAAATAACATGAGAAGAGAGGGAAGCAAACCTTTGTGGCGGCAGCCACCTGGATGGCTATCAAGACGCCCTCGGTCTCAAGGAAAAACTCCCTCCCAGAGCGATTAAGCATACACAATCTGCAGGGCAAACAAAGAATTTAAGAACCTACTACTATCTATTTAGCAAAGGGAATGCCTCCCTCAATTAGGATCAATTTTCCATTGCCGGAGCACAAAAGAGATAAAGGAGTTACCAGCAGGGAAGAGGAATGGACGTCTGTGGGTTGCATCATGCTCCGACCAACCAGAAGATGGCGAAGAGGGCTGGGACTGAGATTCTTTGCTTCCCGTTGTTGCTAGCTATTGGTTCCACTTCTATCCGCAGAAGCAAAGGTAAATGGAGGGCAGGGGCAAAAGAAGCTTCTTTGCTTCTTGCTGCAGCATATGCATCCAGGCATGGTGCCTTTACACTTTGGTTTTCCTTTCTTTTGGTAAAGATGGATCGGATTCCTCCTGTCTGGTTTTCGAATGATGATTCCTGGAGTAGGCTTGTTGTGATGGATAAAGCAAGAGTTCCAATGAGGTAACATGTTTCCCTCGCAAGAGAGTACTCCCTCCATCCCGAAATAAGTGTCTACGGTACATCAAAGGAATTTGGGCCGTTTATTTTTCTGGTTCAACAACCCAGATGAGGCAATAAATACTACACATGATTTTTAGTAGTACTCCCTCCATTTACTTATACAAGGCCACTATAAAATATACATTTTACATCTATACAAGGCCACCAGCAGTAATCGAGACAAAATTAATGATATTTTCTCATAATAGCAACATGTTTAATATTTACGTGCATATAGTCATAATGACAATCAACTGCTTTCTCCATTCAGTTTTCTTGCATGCATGTGGCGTATTAATCATCCCAGTAAACGAAAAGAAAATCTGACTTGCAAAGCAGACATTAATTTTTATATTGATACATGTAATCTGAGTTTGTGGCCTTGTATATAAAAATGGAGGGAGTATATTGAGTTGTGAGGGGTATTTTAGGCAGCTCACTGTTAATCAATCACAAGGACAGTTTCGTGCAAAAACAAGTGGAGGGTAGATATAGAATTTCAGTAAGTCGCGAGCGATCAGTTCGGCCATCCCGGACCGTCGCCATCTGCGGTGATAGCGCGTTTGTTGAGTTTGCAGCCGGCGGACGGTAATCGCCAGCCTGCCGAGGGCCGTCGCCCCTGCCCGACCTTCCTTCTCCCTCAGCCCGTCCTCCGCAGTCGCCTGCGTCTTGCCCTAGCCGGCCATCGGCAGCTATCTGCATTGTCGCGCCCAAGCAACCTCCGTCGACAACGGACGGCGAGTTGCCAGATAGCGCCATGCGCGTCCCTGCCCCGTTTCACAGGGACCCCACTTATTTTCATCTCTTTAGCGCATACAAAACCTGCATGGCCATCCTGATGCAAGTCTATCTGTAGTACGCCAATCAATCCTTACATGCATGAGCCTTCAGCGCCTTGCTCATGCACAAGGCCTTGGAGACGAGGGCGTCGCAGGTTGTAGGGTCGACACATGGGCGTGGATGCAAGGCCTTGCGCAAGCCGGGAGGAGGGATAATCAGACTTCGGGATGGCGGAGGCCCTGCTGGCGGCGGCGGCTTGCATGCTCTGGCTTTTGTGGCGTGCCGGGAGGTGGGCAGGCGACGTCGGGTTGACGGAAGTCCTGGGGGCAGCCGCCTGCAGGGGGCATCTACAGGCAGAGGTTTTGCGAGTGGAGGCCTACAGGCTGTGCCGACTATGGTTATTGCCGGCAACGTCAGGATGGCGGATGTTGGTGATGGAGGCCCGTTTGTGGCATCGGCTGTGTGATTATATTGTAAATAATGAGAATTCTAAATAATCAGGCTAATCATTACGATTAATAATCCTCTAGAAAGAGGGACAAATCTCTCCCTAACAAGAAATTACTAATATGTCCTTGGAACAAAATTCTGCCATATCATTTTCAACCATTGGATCAATTTAATAATATCCATTATATTTGATAGTATGATGTAGACAGATCATTTTCAACCATTGAATCAATTTAATACTACCCGTTATATTTGATAATATGATGTACCGTAAAAAATCTCTTGTATTAACTTTAGTACAGTGTTGTACAAAAAGTGAAACATTTATTTTGGGACGAAGGATGTATATAATAGAGAACAAGATCAACACAAAGATACATACAAATCAAATGCCTACCTGAAATTTGTAATAAGCATAAGCATACGAGCGAGCGCAATGGAATTCACTCATCCAGATGTACATCACATCACATTTTTGAGACAACCGTCATATTTTAGGAGCATACCACATCATCTTGGCAAGAATCTTCTTCTTGGGGCGCTCATCCTCAACATTATCAGAGTCATCGCAGCTGATCTTATAGCGCATTGCACCGCATATCGGGCATGCACTAAAATTCCCGTACTCAACGCGGTAGAGGATGCAGTCATTAAGGCATGCATGTATCTTCTTCACCTCTAATCCTACAGGGCAGACAACCTTCTTTGCTTCGTATGTATTGTCGGGCAATTCGTTGTCCTTTGGAAGCATCTTCTTTAACATTATCAGCAACTTTTCAAATCCCTTGTCGGATACACTATTCTCTGCCTTTCATTGCAGCAATCCAGTGTGGTGCCCAACTATTTCTTGTCAGCTTCACAATTTGAGTACAACAATTTCTTGTGATCCTCTAACATGCGTTGCAGCTTTAGCCTCTCATTTTCACTTGTGCAGTTTCTCTTTGCATCGGCAATGGCCCGAGCAAGATCATCAACGGGTTCATCTGATGCCTCTTCTTTAGCTTCTTTCCGCATTGCCGGCTCAGCTTCTTCCCCATTATTGTATCATCGTATTCAGGGAACCCATGACCACGATAGCTGTCGTCATCCTCTTCTTCTTCATTCTCTTTCATTAGGACCCCTCTTTCTCCGTGCTTGGTCCAACAGTTATAGCCGGATATGAAACCGGACTCAAACAGGTGGATGTGAATGGTTCTTGAGTAAGAATAATTTCGATTATTCTTACAGTCAGCACATGGACAACACATAAAAACATCCATCTGCTTTTTTGTCTCAGCCGCAATCAGAAAAGCATGTAGGCCATTAATGAGCTGGAGAAAGCATCGGTCATCATACATCCATTATTGTCTCATATTCATTACAAAACACCGAAAAGACCAAATTTAATACAAGTTCATACATAAAGTTCATACACGTTTATTTTCATAAAACAAAATACAAACTCTCTAGCTAAAACATTTAAATGCAATAACAAATGCGATCAAGATCGCAACTAAGATAACAATTGATCCAACAACATAATGATACAAAGCCTCACTATCAATGGCATATTTTCTAATCTTTCTAATCTTCAAGTGCATTGTGCATCCATCTTGATCTTGGGATTATCGACGACATCGGCAACATGCAACTCCAATTCCATCTTCTCCTTCTCAATTCTTTTCTATTTTTTCTTCAAGTAATTGTTTTATTTTTCAACTAAATTTAACCTCTCGACAAGAGGGTCGGTTGGAATTTCCGGTCCACATACCTCCTAGATAAAAATATCTATGTCAACTTGATGGGCATAACTTATCATAAACACGAAATGCAACAAATACTTATAAAAAAGAATATACCCGAATCATAAATCGGATGGGGGACGGATATCAAAACCATGCCACTATGTATAACAAACAATGTACGGGTAAGAAAATTGTACAAATAACTATCTAAATCACATAAACATTATTTTTTTAATAAAAAGGATAAGAACAAAAGGCTCACCAAGGTGGTGCCAACGACGGGACGGTGCGGGCGATCGGCAGTGGTCCTTGCCGCCGGGATCCCGTCGCTCCTTGCCGCCGGATCACCGTCATGATGTGTGTCGCCGCAGGCAGCCTTTAGCTAGCTAGCCCTAGAAAAAATTTGGGAAAAAGTGATCGAAGCAAGTAGGGTATGTTTGGTCGATGAATACAGTGTTCCACCACAAAGGTACTAGTATTATATAAGTCCTACTGACAATCTAGTTTGGATGGCAGATGAGATAGTTTATAGACTAGAGACAAATTTCTATCAAGTGAGAGAGACGTCTCAACTAAACAGGAAAGGGAAGAGACAAGGAGGAGGTATTTCCTCACAACACCACGTCACAAAATTTGTATGTGATCAACGTGCTCCTTCGGTAGGACATCGTTCTCCTTGGAGGTTAAACTATTGTTACTGAGCTACCATGAAAATCAAGACTTGTCTGCAAGCTACTTCCCCCAATCACCCCCTTTCCTACCCGGCCCTGCTGCTTTTGTCACTTATTGCAAGACGGGTCTTACAATAAGTTACAAAAAGCCGGATAATTCCTTATATCATACGTACAATCACCTCTCCTAGCATATCAACCTCCGCTGCTTCCACAATCCCCTTATGGTGCCGTGCGGGAGAGAAAAAGAGAGGCTATGGCGAAGCACTTCCTGCTCAACACCGGAGACCGGATGCCCTCGGTGGGGCTCGGCACCTGGCAGGCCGACCCCGGCGTCGTCGGCTCCGCCGTCTACGCCGCCGTAAAGGTCCGCACAAACCCCCAACTATTTCTTTTTCTCACCACTCGCTTCACCATCTTGATGGCATGTTTTTACCCTCTATCTATCCCTTCATACTGTCCTGTTTCCTTGTTTTTATTTTGATGAGATCGTGAATATTTCGTTTCGTAATTGCTTCCGGATGGTGCAGGCGGGTTACTGACACATCGATTGCGCCAGCGAATACCGCAATGAGAAGGAGGTAAAACTACTGTCAAATCAACCAGCTGTCTGTAAAGATTCTTTTGTTCAGTCCATCTCAAAAAGTAAGCTTTTGGTTGTAAGTTTGGTTGGAAGCGTTGAACCCTTTCGTCTCGGGCCGCATGTATATATATTGGCAATGCCTTGGAGTACAAGAAGAGATCAGAGAAGGATCAATCTCAGGGAGAGTTCGGTACATGAGATAACGAGAGAAGGGAGAAAAGGAGATAGGGACAGATTACAATTTGAATGAAACTATCTCTATCCTATACATATTCTAACATTGGTCAGTCTTGTATGTTTTTTAATGTGCGCCTGATCTGCTGCCCTTGCAAACGCAAACAGAAAAGCATAGTGATATAAGCAGTGCAATTCTGGACATTTCTCCTGTCCTACTGGGAATTTCTTCAGTCCGTCCCTTTCCAACATTTAACTATGCGAGACTAATTCAGGACTATTTTGCAATATCAGTGGCAAATTGACATACGCTGCCTGCAGTATCTTTTGGATTCGTGCTACATAACAACAGGAGTAGTGGAGGCCTGATATCAATTATTTGCATTATTCAGGTTGGTTTGGCCCTGAAGACACTATTTGAAGAGGGTATAGTGAAGCGTGAAGAACTGTTTATCACCTCTAAGCTATGGTAACCCCAAATCTCTGGAATTTTTTTTTGAATAAAAGAGGTTTCCCTCCGATTTCATTAATGAAACCCCCCAATCTCTGGATATCTTAGTAATTCTGTCTCTGCAGCTCTAGTCGAGTATAGATGCTTATTTGAAGTTTTTAGCAGTTCACACCTAACTTACTTTGATTGCTTATGTTTTCAGGAATGACTGTCACACACCTGAAGATGTGCCAGAGGCACTAAATGAAAGCCTGAATGATTTACAGCTTGATTACTTGGATCTTTGTCTTGTGAGCACCTCCTATTTAGAATTACATTTCAGTACCTGACTTTCTCTGGTCTTGTCTCTATGTCATTAATATCTCGCTTTTATGTGTACTGATAGCACTACTTCTGTATGTTATCATTTAGTTAGAAAGTCTCCTCACCAGGAAATGAGCACTTGTCTGGTCTGTATTATATGTATAAATATTAATCCTAATTAATGATAAAATTATGTATCCATGCTTGTATATTGTGTGCTATTGCTATGGTATATAGTGTGAAAACTGGGCATATGGTTATGTGCCATTTTTTAAGAGATGTGTCCTATTTATTGAATTTATGCTCTAGCCAGTTGCTCCAAAAGTCCGAACTAATGGAGAGAGGCGTGCAATATATTTCAACACTAATCCCTAAATTTTGTCTATTTAGTTAGCCATATTAAATTCATAGACGTTTTTCCATCTTATTTGATATGGATAATCTTGGTGCTATTGATTTCAGGTGTCAAATTGTCAATTATTTCAAGATCACTTCTGTTGTGCGTTCTTGGTACTTTGAATCTGTTGCAGAAAGGATTATGTTTGTTCAATGAGTTTTTATCTGTTGTGTTGTTTGACATATTGTTCTGGTACCTTCAGCTTAGCGTTGGCTGATTATCTGTTGAAAATGTTTAGTATGACGTTTACACATGATTTGGTTAAAATCTCTGATCCTCTGTGTGTTTGTAGATCCATTGCCCATTTAGTGTCAAGAAGGGAACAGACCACATCCCTGAAAACTTTATTACACCTAACATCCCTGCTACTTGGGGGGCAATGGAAAAGTTACATGATGCTGGCAAAGTTCGCGTGATTGTTGTGAGTAACTTCTCATCAAAGAAGTTGGGTGACTTGCTTTCTGTAGCTCGTGTACCTCCTGCTGTTAATCAGGTGGAATGTCATCCTGGTTGGCAGCAAACTAAGCTCCACAACTTTTGTCAGTCAACTGGAGTTCATCTTAGTATAAGTCTGATTACCTCAACTATTTCTATATTAGACAGTTAGTGTGATTATCCTGTGTGTTATTTATCACTAAAAAAGCTGGATTGCTTTTGCGGAATACTTTTTTGTTGTTGTTGTTGTCGTGCTGTTCTCACCAGTATGTCTTGGCAGGCTTACTCACCACTAGGTTCACCTGGTACTACTTGGATGAATGGTAATGTCCTCAAAGAACCAATAATCATCTCAATAGCTGAGAAACTCGGAAAGACAACTGGACAGGTGGCTCTGCTCTGGAACATTCAGATGGGTCACAGTGTACTACCAAAGAGCACAAATCAAGAAAGGATAAAGAAAAACCTGGATGTTTACGATTGCACAATTCAAGATGATTGGACAATTCAAGAGATTAAGCAGGTAGCCTTAGCTATACTTTAATGAGGATAAAGCATTGATATTTATTGGTGATAACTAAAGGTCTTTATAGGATGATAGATGAACAAATCTCTTGGAGCATACTAAATTGCTAGGTTTAAGTAGCATTTGTTCGTTTTTGTGCTTTTGGAGATAGGAGCACCAGTTTATAGTGACATGATTCTAATAATGGCGTTTTGTTCACTGTTATTATTGGCAGTATTAGACTATCAGTTACCCTGGGTAAAACCAAATTCATACTATCGATATCTGATGTTTTTTTTATAGATTCAGTAAGAAACAGGCTCTCCCTGGTCGCCCCCGCGCGGCGACCAGGGGGAACCCTAGCGCCGCCAAGCCCTCGGCCCCCTCTCCCACCTCCCCTGCCCGCCGCCGCCGGGGCGCGCCGCCGGGCAAAGCCCGGTTGGCGTCGGTGGCGGCGGGATCTCTCCTCCCCGCAGCGGCCGGACCTGGCACGGGTGGTGTTCGGTGGCGGATGGCGACACGTTGGTGACGGGGCTCGCCAGCGAGGACTCAGGGGGCGACGGCCGGAGCTGCATCCCCCCGGTGGTCGCGTGGGGGGCCGTTCGGGGCGCTCCTATGGTGGTCGTGGTCGATCTGTTTCAGATCTTATCGCCGGTGCCTCGGGCAATGCAGGGATCTCGGGGCGGCGGCCTCGATCGGTGGCGCGGTGCGGCTTGCCTGGCGGGCGGCACCCGCGGGTGCAGATGGGGGACCTTCCACGGCTGCGTGGGCGACGTGGAGGCCGCGGCGCTACGGCGGCTCCTCGATGGCCGACCGGAGTTCCATGGAAGGCGTCGTCTCCGATTAGATCTACTCCGGTTCGTGCTAGCTACGGTAGCGACTACGGTCGACGCCAATACTGCCTGGACGGATCTGGCGGGTGGGCATGGATCCGGGGGAAACTTCAGGCCGGCGTGGCGGCCGCACCAAAGTCGACGCCTTCGGCACCGACTCCCTTCTTGGAGGCCTCAGTGTGGATCATACGCCCCCCTCCTCTGCCATGAGCGTAGGCGAAAGCCTATGTTCCTCTGTTTGGGCGACGATGGCACTTTCGTGTCGTGTTCCTTCCTGAAGGCGTCGGTCGGGGACTGCTCAAGGTGGTGGAGTTGCTGGTAGTTCGGAGTCGACGCGAGATGGCATGTAGGTGAAGCGGTGTGGCATCAAATGTATCGTCGACGGTGGGTCTTGGCGGCATGGCGCAGTGGAGACTCGGCATCTGATGCGCGGAGATGGACTCGCGCAGAAGGAGTAAGCTTTCTGGCGTCATGGTGGCGTTGATAGCGAAGGCCTGGTAAGGCCGGTGCATTAGTTCTCCTCTGAGGATGGACCGAGGGAAGATGGAGGTGACTGCCCTTGTAGCGTTCGGTGCTCACTGGGTGTGTGTCAGACCGGTGTGGGACCCAATCCAGGTAGTGGCTGGATGGGACACCTGAATTTAGATGTTAGGTTTTGGTGCGATGTCTGTTTGGTATTAGGCCCGGACATTCGGCACACCTTCATCAAGGGGATAGGAGTAGCAACAGCGTTGCCAAGATAGTGACTTCAGGCTTATTGATGTATCACCTTTGTATGATCTTTGTGAATAATTAATAATATGGCTGCATGCATCGTCCAGATGCAGAGACCGGGGTACATCCTCCTTTTTTTTTAAAAAAATCTGATGTTTTTTTGCTTGCTACATAGGGCACAACTGTGTGTCCTTAGACGTATTTTGTCCATATAAATAGCTCTTTTTTTGGTATGAATCCACCTAAGACAAGCAAAAGTCATGTCGATCAGCCCCTGTTATCAATTGTTTTCTAGAGGAATATTAGTAGCAGCAGAAATTAAAATACCGTGACATGCTTTCTGAAGTGGGTGAGTTTCTGTGTAGCAGAAATTTCTAGAACGTCTTTCAACCATTCATTCATTTATTGTTAATTCTTTTTCACAGGAAGTGAGCGCATCTGACAATTCCTATCTTATCGTCTTCAGGCTAGGCTGCTCAGAGGCGACTTCATGATTAACCCACAGAGCGTTTACAAGACCCACTAGGAGTTCTGGGACGGTGAAATTTAGTGCCCGTCAGTTCATTTTCTCTCAAAAGTTGTTCTTCACAAATGAAGGTTCAGTGCTCGGTGCTCTGATTCTATCATGTATCATGGACTATGTTGTCGCTATGCGTCTATGCCTCTGGGGATGTTGTCCACCCACTAGCGCTAAGGTGCACCTGATGGTGCATAGTCCACCCCCGTCACCGTTGGCGATGCCACAGTGAATGTCCGTGTGTCATCATCGCATTTTGGGCGTGTTTTGAATACAAAGATAATCCTGAAGCTAAGCTCCATAGCTTTTGTCAACTAACAGGCGTTCATTTCTCTGTATCCGTGCACTACACTACGTATGTGTATCTACTGAAAAAGTTGGCAAAATTGTGTTTGAAAATCCTATTTGTGTTGTTGGTATATGTTTAGGCCTTATACATGAAAAGAAGAGGAATTTCAAACATTAAGGTCCCAAGGCTTGACCCCAGACAGGAACCTTATTGGTCTTCTAATTCTGAAAAATGCAAATGATGGCTGAAAACATGAAAGCGGCATTGTGTCATTACATGATCCCTGTCTGTGATAAATTTTTTAGAAGTTTTCAGAAAAGTTGCGACGTACACTGTTTAGAAACAATACCATGAGGAAGAATCTAGCTTTTGAGATACATTTGAATTGGTGAAGCGTCCACTGCCTTGTCGGTTGAATTTGATATATTTCATACACTAAACATACACCATTACATGTTATTTATTAAAATTTGGCATATTTGGGGTTTCGTTTGTTATATTTAAGTGAAAAAAGTCCATTTTACTACCCTGAATAAAGTGTGTGGTTCACTTTACCCCCTGATCTATTTTTCCGCTTCTTTTACCCCCGCAAACAAACCCAAACCGGACAAAACACCCCCCCGGCTGGTTTTTCTCCACCCACTGCTGATGTGGCACTAGTCAACGACGGTTTTGACCTGGGTGGGGCCCCATTGTCAGGTTTTTCCCCTCTCTCTTTCTCTCTCTCTCCAACCGAAGGCGACTGCGAGCGGCGGGGAGCGCCTCCTCGCGACGGCGACAGCCCCGGCCATGCCGAGCTCCCGCAGCGCGAGCGCCTGCTGGGCCCCGCCGAGGCAGACATCGCAGGAGGATGGCCCGAGGAGGCCGTCGGCGAGGTGCCGCCCGAGCACCTCGGCGTCGAACTCCACCGCCTCACGCCACTCGTGGCTGCCCAGCCATGCCTCCGGCAACCCCGCGGCCGGCCGCCGCGGCCTAGGCGTGGGTCCTCCTCCCGACGACCGCGGTGACAGGGAGTTCGGCTCCACACCCCTCCCTAGCCATGCCTCTCCGTCGCCCTCGCCCTCCCTAGTCATTTAGTGCATCTCTAGTCATTTCACAAAAATAATTAAAATTTTAATTGGAGCTATTTGACCCCTAGGAAGTTTTTTTTTTGGTGTGGGGGGGGGGGGGCATAGGCTCTTCTGAATGGGCTTGATTTGGGTGCAGTGGCGGAAAAAACAGAAATAAAAGAAAAGAAAATAAATAAAGAAGAGAAGAAAGAAAAAATTGTGTTTGTCATGGGATTTTTAGCTGACACTATTGGTCAATTTGACCATCCCACGGATTGCCAACGAGCCATCCATCTGGACCGTCCATTCGTCCCATATCCAACGTCCACCTCAAGGTGAGGTGTCGTTGCTCGCTCAACAACCTTATTCTTCTCCTAGCACTGTCATTGCTGAACGTTATCTCGCCTCCGGTGCTGCATCACCTTGTCAGCCTATCTAGCCGCTCACCGTCACCCACTCTTTCTCTTCTGTGACGTCGTCAACCCTCACTACGACCAGCCGTTATCGATGCGTTGTGATGTAGGATAGGAACCCTAATCGGCCGATCTTTCACGAAAGGAGCGGATCCCGTGATGAACATGAAGAACACGAGGAGGGAAATGAGGGGAAAACCACAAGGGGAACACGAAGAACACTCAAACCAACAAGTATGATGACACATGCGCTAGATCCATGAACACAAAGGAAAATACAAGATACAAAGTCAACAACGGACGATACAAGAGGTAACGGTCTTCTCCGTGAGGAGGTCTTGATGGGGCCGCCCAAGAGGGGGTCTTGATGATCTTCTCCGCAAGGAGGTCTTAAATCCAAAGGGATCTTCTCCGAAGAGGGGCCGGAATCTCTCTCGTGGAGTAGATCCAATATGGATGGGCAATGCTCTATCTCTAAATATGAGCTAAACCAATGCTAACCCAAGAATGGAGGAGGGGGATGAGTATATATAGTCTAGGTCCATGAAGGGGTAAGTGAGTGACGAAAGGGTACATGGGCTTCGGCCCGAGTGTCTGCGCGCAGGCAGGGCTGGAAGTTCCGGGAAGGTTCCGGCCAGGCTCCGGGCTATCCAGAGAGTTGGCGAGCTCGGGGCTGGTCTGGACTCCGGGGGCCGGAGGTTCCGGGTAGGCCGGAAGGTCCGGGGGCCGGAAGTTCCGGGCAGAGGCCGGAAGTTTCGGGCTTTCCAGAAGCTTGTCCGCGCTTCTTCTTCCTTCTCTTCCACGCTTCCCTCGCGGATGGTGTATTTGTTCCTTGGCGCTTGCATTCCTCCTCGTCGTCCATGAAGCTCCGACAATACCTATGCATGCACACGGGGTGAGGGAGTCCTGGATTAGAGGGTCTCCGGACAGCCGAACTATCTCCATTGGCCGGACTGTTAGACTATGAAGATACAAGATTGAAGACTTCGTCTCGTGTCCGGATGAGACTCTACTTGGCGTGGAAGGCAAGCCAGGCAATACGTATATGGATATCTCCTCCTTTGTAACCGACCTTGTGTAACCCTAACCCTCTCCGGTGCCTATATAAACCGAAGGGTTTTAGTCCGTAGGACAACAATCACAACATACAATCATACCATAGGCTAGCTTCTAGGGTTTAGCCTCTCTGATCTCGTGGTAGATCTACTCTTGTAACACCCATAGCATCAATATTAATCAAGCAGGACATAGGGTTTTACTTCCATCAAGAGGGCCCGAACCTGGGTAAAACTTCGTGTCCCTTGCCTCATGTTACCATCCGACGCACAATTCGGGACCCTATACCCGAGATCCGCCGGTTTTGACACCGACATTGGTGTTTTCATTGAGAGTTCCCCTGTGTCGTCGCCGTTAGGCTTGATGGCTCCTACTATCATCGATAGCGATGCGGTCCAAGATGAGACTTTTCTCCCCGGATAGATCTTCGTATTCGGCGGCTTTGCACTGCGGGCTAATTCGCTTGGCCATCTGGAGCAGATTGAAAGCTACGCCCTTGGCCATCAGGTCAGATTTGGAAGTTTGAACTACATGGCCGACATCCGCGGAGACTTGATCTTCGACGGATTCGAGCCACAGCCGGGCGAGCCGCACTGTCACGGTGGGTATGACCTAGCTCTGCCACCGAACAGTACCCCAGAGGCCGCGCCCGCACCAGCTCCGATCCTTAGCTCGGAGCCAGCTGTGCCAATCAAGGATAGGTGGTTAGACACTGCCTCAGGGGCTGCAGTCTCAACGCTGATCGAGCCAAACACCAGCATAATCCTCTGCACAGCCCGTGACTCCAAGGTGCCGGACTCTTTTTTTGACTCCGAACCGCCCGCGCCCCCGCCAATCGAATCCGATTGGGCGTCGATCATGGAATCCACCGCCGCAGATATCTTTCAGCACTCGTCCTTTGGCGACATTCTGAATTCACTAAGGCCTCTCTCTTTGTCAGGAGAGCCCTGGCCGGATTATGGCCAACAGGATTGGGATGCGGACGACGAAGAAATTCGACGCCCACCCACCACCCACTTAATAGCCACTGTCGATGACTCAACTGACATGCTCAACTTCGACTCCACAGACATTGACGGTATGGACGACGATGCGGGAGGCGAAGAGGAACCACCGCCCACAGGGCGCTGGACGTCCACTTCATCATATAACGTATACATGGTGGACACACCAAAAGAAGATGACGACGAGGAACGGAAGGACACACAGAAGGCTTGTTCCCTCGAGAAGCAGTCAAAGCGGCGGCGCAAGCGCCGCCCCAAATCCCGCCTGGGTAGAAATAACGATCACACAGACCCAGCGTTGGAGCAGGGTGAACCACTGCCGGACCACGGCAATCCGGGGAACCAAACCGAATAAACCAATTCTGTCAAAGATAATAGTCCGGACGATGTAACGCCGGACAGGCACCTAGAGCGGCAGAATGCCCGTCAAACACTTGTTGCCACCGCGAGGAGTCTGAAAAAGCAGAAGCAAAGGCTCAAGGCTGCGCAAGACACACTTCAAATCAGATGGAGTAAAGTACTCAACACAGCAGCGAGGTACGGCGACAATCGCCCCACCAAGAGCTACCCAAAGCGGAAGTTGCTACCTGAAATCGATGAGGAGGCCTCAGACCCCCCACAACCAAATATCAAAGTAGCCACCTGGCCGGATAGACGACCTCACGACCAACATCGAGCGGCAAACAACGCCACTCACAAGCCAATACGCGATCCACGCGAGGGCTTGCACCAAAAGGACGGCGCAACCAGATCCATCTATGGACCACGCAAGCGCGCCCCAGCATACAATGTAACACAACAAACATCCGAACAACGCGGTACACCCAGATACAGGGGTGCTGCACACCCCCTATGTTTCACCGATGAGGTGCTGGACCATGAATTTCCAGAGGGATTCAAACCCGTAAACATAGAGGCATAGAACGGTACAACAGACCCTGGGGTCTGGATTGAGGATTATATCCTCCATATCCATATGGCTCGAGGAGATGATCTCCACACCATCAAGTACTTACCCCTCAAGCTCAAAGGGCCAGCTCGTCATTGGCTTAAAGGCCTCCCCAAAAACTCCATTGGAAGCTGGGAAGAGCTCGAAGACGCTTTTCGGGCCAATTTTCAAGGAACTTATGTCCGACCTCCGGACGCGGATGATTTGAGTCATATAACTCAACAGCCCGGAGAGTCAGCCCGAAAACTTTGGAATAGGTTTCTTACTAAAAAGAATCAAATTGTCGACTGTCCGGACGCTGAAGCCTTGGCAACTTTTAAGCATAGCGTCCGTGACGAATGGCTCGCCAGACACCTCAGCCAAGAAAAGCCGAGAACGATGACAGCATTAACAAGCCTCATGACCCGCTTTTGCGCGGGCGAGGACAACTGGCTAGCCAGATGCAGCACCAGCGACCCCAGTACATCTGAAGTTAGAGATGGAAACGAGAAATCACGGTGCAACAGCAGTAACAAATGCCGGAATAAAGAAGACAACACGAAGAGCACTACAGTAAACGCCAGATTCAAAAGCTCTCGGCCAGGTCAGCAAAATCCGCCCTCTAAAGGCGCCAGAGACGAACTGTCCAGCCTAAACAAAATTCTGGACCAAATATGTCAGATCCATAGCACCCCGGGTAAACCTGCTAATCATACCCACAGAGAATGTTGGGTCTTCAAGCAGTCCGGTAAAATCAACGCCGTACACAAGGGGGAGGATACACCATGCGAATACGAGGATGAGCCTCTCAAGCAAGACACTGGGGAACAAAAGAAATTTCCACCGGAAGTCAAAACAGTAAATGTGTTACACGTGATCAAGGGAAGAAACAAAACGGCACTCCCAGAAAAATATGCCCAAGGGCCTATCACCGCGGAGTCCTGCCACTGGTCGTCTCAACCGATCACTTTCGACCATCATGATTACTCAGCAAGTATCCGGCGTGCAGGATGCGCTACCCAGGTATTAGACCCAATAGTTGATGGATAACACTTCACACGAGTCCTGATGGACGGTGGCAGCAGTCTAAACCTGATATATCAGGATACAATCCGCGAAATGGGGATAGACCCAATAAAAATTGGCCATAGCAATACTACCTTTAAAGGAGTAACGCCAGGCCCAGGGGCTCATTGCACGGGCTCCCTGCTACTAAAAGTTATATTCGGCTTCCCCGATAACTTTCGCAGCGAACATTTAATCTTCCACATCGCTCCGTTCCAAAGTGGCTATCAAGCACTACTCCGATGCGAAGCTTTCGCTCGCTTTAATGCAATACCGCACTATGCTTCCCTCACACTCAAGATGCCCGGCCCACGTGGCATCATTACAGTACACGGAAGTATTAAGCGATCTTTGTGCGCCGAAGAGAGTGCGGCTGCTTTGGCAGCCGCACAAGGCAGCCGCACACGAAAAACGGCCTCACCAACTAAAGCATTTAACAGGTCGTCAAGACCTCAGACACGGTTAGACGAGTCTGGCACAGCTATATGTAATTCATACCGGATCAATGGTCACACCCCTATACAAGGGGCTCAACGCGCGCAGACAAGTGACAATTTTTACTCATCTTGAATTATACTTGGTTCCCTTAAAAACTATCCTTTGGCACGACAACTTTTTCACCTAAGTTCCTCTCTTTTACAGATGATCATCGTGCTACACCCGTCCAGGATACGGCACAACGGAGACACAGGCGCAGACGTGCAGCAGGGACCCGCTCCAAGGATTCTTTTTAGATTAAGACCCTGCGTAAACCTTTTTTACTGTCTCTTGTTGATACATATCCACCGAATTCTCAGCACAGTTGAGGAGGATGCTGACGTCTTGGCATGTGGCCACGTCAGAATAATGCACGTACCTGGACATAAGGGGCTTCTTACGAAGGGCACTATTTAGGCCCGGTTTATACCATAAAGACCGAATACCTCAGGGAGTGTTCGGCATCGCGAGTTTGGCCTTATATGCATCATCTCCGAATCATTGTCTTTGGTCAAATGTTGGGTTTGCCAGGCTCCTGTGTTTTCGTGCCTTACGTTCCACTTTACCGGCTAAGGTAGCACCAGGAGACCTACTGTGATTGTGCACTGGTTCATACGGACGAGCCCTCAGTAGAGAAAGCAGAAAACTGACTGTCATGATATAGCGTGAGACTGGTCAACCACTCGGTGACCTATCAGAATGTTAGAATTCCTCCGCCTTAATGTAGGGCCATTTTCCAGCCATTCATGTACGCACCCCGCGATCGGGAGAGTGCGGAGCCACCAGGGGCTATCTAGTAGCCCCACTATCAAACTCCTATGGCTAAGTGAAAGAGTTAAAACATTATAGTCCGGTTGCCTCGCTCGCTACGCTATCACCTCCTTAATAGGACCAAGACGTTGGGTTAAGTGTGAACACGCATTTTTTGCAAGCACCTTCGCATTATATGCGTGGGGGTTGAAGCC
Organism: Triticum aestivum; assembly: GCF_018294505.1. Classification (NCBI taxonomy): domain Eukaryota; kingdom Viridiplantae; phylum Streptophyta; class Magnoliopsida; order Poales; family Poaceae; genus Triticum; species Triticum aestivum. The sequence goes on from NC_057794.1 coordinate 11,872,577, forward strand.
GATGGCTGCAATCTTTCAGGTTATACACATGTATACATAAACGGCCGCATAGGGGGCATCATACTACTTTCAGGCAAAAGTATAAATATAACCTTATAAAAACTTCATAAAAAGCATTGTGCTTACAATAAGAATACATATCACTCAAACATAATATTTTTTGAGCATTGGGCCTGTTGGGGAACGTAGTAATTTTAAAAAAATTCCTACGCACACGCAAGATCATGGTGATGCATAGCAACGAGAGGGTAGAGTGTTGTCCACGTACCCTCGTAGACCGAAAGCGGAAGCGTTAGCACAACATGGTTGATGTAGTCGTACATCTTCACAATCCGACCGATCAAGTACCGAACGCACGGCACCTTCGAGTTCTGCACACGTTCAACTCGATGATGTCCCTCGAACTCCGATCCAGCCGAGTGTTGAGGGAGAGTTTCGTCAGCATGACGGCGCGGTGACGATGATGATGTTCTACCGACGCATGGCTTCGCCTAAGCACCGCTACGATATGATCGAGGTGGATTATGGTGGAGGGGGCACCGCACACGGCTAAGAGATCAAGAGATCTATTGTTGTTTCTATGGGGTGCCCCCTGGCCACGTATATAAAGGAGTGGAGGAGGGGGGAGAGGGCCGGCCCCTATGGCGCGCCCTGGAGGAGTCCTACTCCCACCGGGAGTAGGATTCCCCCCTTCCAAGTAGTAGGAGTAGGAGTCAAGGCAAGGGAAGGGAGAAGAGAAGGAAGGAGGGGGCGCAGCCCCTCCCCCTAGTCCAATTCGGACTAGGCCTTGGGGGGGGGGGCGCCGAACCTCTCCTCTCTCTTTCCCCTAAAGACCAATAAGGCCCATATACTCCCCGACGAATTCCCGTAACTCTCCGGTACTCCAAAAAATACCCGAATCACTCGGAACCTTTCCGATGTCCGAATATAGTCGTCCAATATATCGATCTTTACGTCTCGACCATTTTGAGACTCCTCGTCATGTCCCCGATCTCATCCGAGACTCTGAACTCCTTCGGTACATCAAAACATATAAACTCATAATATAACTGTCATCGTAGCATTAAGCGTGCGGACCCTGCGGGTTCGAGAACTATGTAGACATGACCGAGACACGTCTCCGGTCAATAACCAATAGCGGAACCTTGATGCTCATATTGGCTCCTACATATTCTATGAAGATCTTTATCGGTCAGACCGCATAACAACATACGTTGTTCCCTTTGTCATCGGTATGTTACTTTCCTGAGATTCGATCGTCGACATCTCAATACCTAGTTCAATCTCGTTACCGGCAAGTCTCTTTACTCGTTCCATAATACATCATCTCACAACTAACTCATTAGTTGCAATGCTTTCAAGGCTTAGGTGATGTGCATTACCGAGAGGGTCCAAAGATACCTCTCCGACAATCGGAGTGACAAATCTTAATCTCGAAATACGCCAACCCAACAAGTACCTTCGGAGACACCTGTAGAGCACCTTTATAATCACCCAGTTACGTTGTGACGTTTGGTAGCACACAAAGGGTTCTCCGGTAAACGGGAGTTGCATAATCTCATAGTCATAGGAACATGTATAAGTCATGAAGAAAGAAATAGCAACAAACTAAACGATCAAGTGCTAAGCTAACGGAATGTGTCAAGTCAATCACATCATTCTCTAATGATGTGATCCCGTTAATCAAATGACAACTCATGTCTATGGCTAGGAAACCTAACCATCTTTGATTCAACGAGCTAGTCAAGTAGAGGCATACTAGTGACATACTTTTGTCTATGTATTCACACATGTATTATGTTTCCGGTTAATACAATTCTAGCATGAATAATAAACATTTATCATGATATAAGGAAATAAATAATAACTTTATTATTGCCTCTAGGGCATATTTCCTTCAGTCTCCCACTTGCACTAGAGTCAATAATCTAGTTCACATCGCTATGTGATTAACACCCAAAGAGTACTAAGGTGTGATCATGTTTTGCTTGTGAGAGAAGTTTAGTCAACGGGTCTGCCACATTCAGATCCGTAAGTATGTTGCAAATTTCTATGTCAACAATGCTCTGCAGGGAGCTACTCTAGCTAATTGCTCCCACTTTCAATATGTATCCAGATTGAGATTTAGAGTCATCTGGATCAGTGTCAAAATTTGCATCAACGTAACCCTTTACGATGAACCTTGTTGTCACCTCCATAATCGAGAAACATATCCTTATTCAACTAAGGATAATTTTAACCGTTGTCCAGTGATCTACTCCTAGATCACTATTGTACCCCTTGCCAAAAACACTGTAGGGTATACAATAGATCTGGTACACAGCATGGCATATTTTATAGAACCTATGGCCAAGGCATAGGAAATGACTTTCATTCTCTTTCTATCTTTTTCCGTGGTCGGGATTTGAGTCTTACTCAGTTTCACACCTTGTAACACAGGCAAGAATTCTTTCTTTGACTGTTCCATTTTGAACTACTTCAAAATCTTGTCAAGGTATGTACTCATTGAAAAACTTACCAAGTGTCTTGATCTATCTCTATAGATCTTGATGCTCAATATGTAAGCAGCTTCACCGAGGTCTTTCTTTGAAAAACTCCTTTCAAACATTCCTTTATGCTTTGCAGAATAATTCTACATTATCTCCGATCAACAATATGTCATTCACATATACTTATCAAAAATGTTGTAATGCTCCCACTCACTTTCTTGTAAATACAGGCTTCACCACAAGTCTGTATAAAACTATATGCTTTGATCAACTTATCAAAGCGTATATTCCAACTCCGAGATGCTTGCACCAGTCCATAGATGGATCGCTGGAGCTTGCATATTTTGTTAGTAGCTTTAGGATTGACAAAACCTTCTGGTTGCATCATATACAACTCTTCTTTAATAAATCCATTAAGGAATGCAGTTTTGTTTATCCACTTGCCAGATTTCATAAAATGCGGCAATTGCTAACATGATTTGGACAGACTTAAGCATAGATACGAGTGAGAAACTCTCATCGTAGTCAACACCTTGAACTTGTCGAAAACATTTTTGCGACAATTCTAGCTTTGTAGATAGTGACACTACTATCAGCGTTCGTCTTCCTCTTGAAGATCCATTTAATATCAATGGCTCGCCGATCAATCGGCAAGTCAATCAAAGTCCATATTTTGTTCTCATACATGGATCTTATCTCAGATTTCATGGCCTCAAGCCATTTCGCGGAATCTGGGCTCATCACCGCTTCCTCATAGTTCGTAGGCTTGTCATGGTCAAGTAACATGACCTCTAGAATAGGATTACCATACCACTCTTGTGCAGATATCACTCTAGTTTACCTACGAGGTTCGGTAGTAACTTGATCTGAAGTTACATGATCATCATCATTAGCTTCCTCACTAATTGGTGTAGTAGTCACAGGAACAGATTTCTGTGATGAACTACTTTCCAACAAGGGAGCAGGTACAGTTACCTCATCAAGTTCTACTTTCCTCCCACTCACTTCTTTCGAGAGAAACTCCTTCTCCAGAAATGATCCATTCTCAGCAACAAATGTCTTGCCTTCGGATTTGTGATAGAAGGTGTACTCAACAGTTACTTTTGGGTATCCTACGAAGACGCACTTCTCCGACTTGGGTTTGATCTTATCAAGATGAAACTTTTTCACATAAGCATCGCAACTCCAAACTTTAAGAAACGACAACTTCGGTTTCTTGCCAAACCATAGTTCATGCTGTGTCGTCTCAACGGATTTAGATGGTGCCCTATTTAATGTGAATGCAGCTGTCTCTAATGCATATACCCAAAACGATAGTGGTAAATCGGTAAGAGACATCATAGATCGCACCATATCTAATAAAGTATGGTTACGACGTTCGGATACACCATTACACTGTGGTGTTCCAGGTGGCGTGAGTAGTGAAACTATTTCACATTGTTTTAACTGAAGGCCAAACTCGTAACTCAAATATTCTCCACCACGATCAGATCATAGAAACTTTATTTTCTTGTTACGATGATACTTCACTCTGAAATTATATGAACTTTTCAAATATTTTAGACTTTTGTTTTATCAAGTAGATATACTCATATCTGCTCAAATCATCTGTGAAGATCAGAAAATAATGATACCTGCCATGAGCTTCAATATTCGTCGGACCACATACATCAGTATGTATGATTTCCAATAAATCTGTTGCTCGCTCCATTGTTCCAGAAAACGGAGTCTTAGTCATCTTGCCCATGAGGCATGGTTCGCAAGCATCAACCGATTCATAATCAAGTGATTCCAAAAGCCTATCAGCATGGATTTTCTTCATGTGCTTTACACTAATATGACCTAAACGGCAGTGCCACAAATAAGTTGCACCATCATCATTAACTTTGCATCTTTTGGCTTCAATATTATGAATATGTGTATCACTACGATCGAGATCCAATGAACCATTTTCATTGGGTGTATAACCATGGAAGGTTTTATTCATATAAACAGAACAACAATTATTCTCTAACTTAAATGAATAACCGTATTGCAATAAACATGATCAATGAAGGAAATATGCCCTAGAGGCAATAATAAAGTTATTATTTATTTCCTTATATCATGATAAATGTTTATTATTCATGCTAGAATTGTATTAACCGGAAACATAATACCTGTGTGAATACATAGACAAACAGAGTGTCACTAGTATGCCTCTACTTAACTAGCTCGTTAATCAAAGATGGTTATGTTTCCTAACCATAGACAAAGGAGTTGTTATTTGATTAACGGGATCACATCATTAGTTGAATGATCTGAGTGACATGACCCATTCCATTAGCTTAGCACCCGATCGTTTAGTATGTTGCTATTGCTTTCTTCATGACTTATACATGTTCCTATGACTATGAGATTATGCAACTCCCGTTTGCCGGAGGAACACTTTGGGTGCTACCAAACGTCACAACGTAACTGGGTGATTATAAAGGAGCATTACAGGTGTCTCCAAAGGTACATGTTGGGTTGGCATATTTCGAGATTAGGATTTGTCACTCCGATTGTCGGAGAGGTATCTCTGGGTCCTCTCGGTAATGCACATCACATAAGCCTTGCAAGCATTACAACTAATGTGTTAGTTGTGAGATGATGTATTACGGAACGAGTAAAGAGACTTGCCGGTAACGAGATTGAACTAGGTATTGGATACCGACGATCGAATCTCGGGCAAGTAACATACCGATGACAAAGGGAACAACGTATGTTGTTATGCGGTCTGACCGATAAAGATCTTCATAGAATATGTAGGAGCCAATATGGGCATCCAGGTCCCGCTATTGGTTATTGACCGGAGACGTGTCTCGGTCATGTCTACATTGTTCTTGAACCATAGGGTCCGCACGCTTAAAGTTACGATGATAGTTATTATGAGTTTATGCATTTTGATGTACCGAAGTTAGTTCGGAGTACCGGATGTGATCACGGACATGACGAGGAGTCTCGAAATGGTCGAGACATAAAGATTGATATATTGGACGGCTATATTCGGATACCGGAAGTGTTCCGAGTGATTTCGGATAAAACCGGAGTGCCGGAGGGGTTACCGGAACCCCCCGGGGAAGTAATGGGCCTTATTGGGCCTGAGGGGAGAGAGAGGGCAGCAGCCCAAGAGGTGGCGCGCCCCCCCTCATGGGGAGTCCGAATTGGACTAGGATGGGGGGGGGGCGTGGCCCCCCTTTCCCTCTCCCTCTCCCTCTCTTTCCTTCCCCCTCAAGTCTCCTAGTTGGACTAGGAGAGGGGAGTCCTACTCCTACTAGGAGGAGGACTCCTCCTTCCCTTGGCGCGCCCCATAGGCCGGCCGGCCTCCCCCCTTGCTCCTTTATATACGGGGGCAAGGGGGCACCCTAGGACACACAATTGATCCTCGTGATCGTTCCTTAGCCGTGTGCGGTGCCCCCTGCCACCATATTCCACCTCGGTCATATCGTTGTAGTGCTTAGGCGAAGCCCTGCGTCGGTAGAACATCATCATCGTCACCACGCCGTAGTGCTGACGGAACTCATCCCCGAAGCTTTGCTGGATCGGAGCCCGGGGAGCGTCATCGAGCTGTACGTGTGCTAAGAACTCGGAGGTGCCGGAGTAACGGTGCTTGGATCGGTCGGATCGGGAAGAAGACGTACGACTACTTCCACTACGTTATGTAAACGCTTCCGTTGCGATCTACAAGGGTACGTAGATCATACTCTCCCCTCTCGTTGCTATGCATCACCATGATCTTGCGTGTGCGTAGGAATTTTTTTGAAATTACTACGTTCCCCAACAGTGGCATCCGAGCCAGGTTTTATGGTTTGATGTTATTTGCACGAGTAGAACACAAGTGAGCTGTGGGCGATATAAGTCATACTGCCTACCAGCATGTCATACTTTGGTTCGGCGATATTGTTGGACGAGACGACCCGGACCAACATTACGCGTACGCTTACGCGAGACCAGTTCTCCCGACGTGCTTTGCACATAGGTGGCTTGCAGGCGACTGTCTCTCCAACTTTAGTTGAACTAAGTGTGGCTACGCCCGCTCCTTGCGAAGGTTAAAATGGCATCAACTTGACAAACTATCGTTGTGGTTTTGATGCGTAGGTGAGATTGGTTCTTACTTAAGCCCGTAGCAGCCACGTAAAACTTGCAACAACAAAGTAGAGGACGTCTAACTTGTTTTTGCAGGGCATGTTGTGATGTGATATGGCCAAGACATGATGCTAAATTTTATTGTATGAGACGATCATGTTTTGTAAACGAGTTATCGGCAACTGGCAGGAGCCATATGGTTGTCGCTTTATTGTATGCAATGCAATCGCTATGTAATGCTTTACTTTATCACTAAGCGGTAGCGATAGTCGTGGAAGCATAAGATTGGCGAGACAACAACGATGCTACGATGGAGATCAAGGTGTCGCGCCGGTGACGATGGTGATCATGACGGTGCTTCGGAGATGGAGATCACAGGCACAAGATGATGATGGCCATATCATATCACTTATATTGATTGCATGTGATGTTTATCGTTTATGCATCTTATCTTGCTTTGATTGACGGTAGCATTATAAGATGATCTCTCACTAAATTATCAAGAAGTGTTCTCCCTGAGTATGCAACGTTGCCAAAGTTCGTCGTGCCCAGACACCACGTGATGATCGGGTGTGATAAGCTCTACGTCCATCTACAACAGGTGCAAGCCAGTTTTGCACACGCAGAATACTCGGGTTATACTTGACGAGCCTAGCATATGCAGATATGGCCTCGGAACACGGAGACCGAAAGGTCGAGCGTGAATCATATAGTAGATATGATCAACATAATGATGTTCACCATTGAAGACTAATCCATTTCACGTGATGATCGGTTATGGTTTAGTTGATTTGGATCACGTGATCACTTAGAAGATTAGAGGGATGTCTATCTAAGTGGGAGTTCTTAAGTAATATGATTAATTGAACTTAAATTTATCATGAACTTAGTCCCTGATAGTATCTTGCTTGTTTATGTTGATTGTAGATAGATGGCTCGTGCTGTTGTTCCGTTGAATTTTAATGCGTTCCTTGAGAAAGCAAAGTTGAAAGATGATGGTAGCAATTACACGGACTGGGTCCGTAACTTGAGGATTATCCTCATTGCTGCACAGAAGAATTACGTCCTGGAAGCACCGCTGGGTGCCAGGCCTGCTGCTGGAGCAACACCAGATGTTATGAACGTCTGGCAGAGCAAAGCTGATGACTACTCGATAGTTCAGTGTGCCATGCTTTACGGCTTAGAATCGGGACTTCAACGACGTTTTGAACGTCATGGAGCATATGAGATGTTTCAGGAGTTGAAGTTAATATTTCAAGCAAATGCCCGGATTGAGAGATATGAAGTCTCCAATAAGTTCTATAGCTGCAAGATGGAGGAGAACAGTTCTGTCAGTGAGCATATACTCAAAATGTCTGGGTATAATAATCACTTGATTCAATTGGGAGTTAATCTTCCAGATGATTGCGTCATTGACAGAATTCTCCAATCACTGCCACCAAGCTACAAGAGCTTCGTGATGAACTATAATATGCAAGGGATGAATAAGACTATTCCCGAGCTCTTCGCAATGCTAAAGCTGCGGAGGTAGAAATCAAGAAGGAGCATCAAGTGTTGATGGTCAACAAGACCACTAGTTTCAAGAAAAAGGGCAAAGGGAAGAAGAAGGGGAACTTCAAGAAGAACGGCAAACAAGTTGCTGCTCAAGAGAAGAAACCCAAGTCTGGACCTAAGCCTGAAACTGAGTGCTTCTACTGCAAGCAGACTGGTCACTGGAAGCGGAACTGCCCCAAGTATTTGGCGGATAAGAAGGATGGCAAGGTGAACAAAGGTATATGTGATATACATGTTATTGATGTGTACCTTACTAGAGCTCGCAGTAGCACCTGGGTATTTGATACTGGTTCTGTTGCTAATATTTGCAACTCAAAACAGGGACTACGGATTAAGCGAACACTGGCAAAGGACGAGGTGACGATGCGCGTGGGAAATGGTTCCAAAGTCGATGTGATCGCGGTCGGCACGCTACCTCTACATCTACCTTCGGGATTAGTATTAGACCTAAATAATTGTTATTTGGTGCCTGCGTTGAGCATGAACATTATATCTGGATCTTGTTTGATGCGAGACGGTTATTCATTTAAATCAGAGAATAATGGTTGTTCTATTTATATGAGTAATATCTTTTATGGTCATGCACCTTTGAAGAGTGGTCTATTTTTGATGAATCTCGATAGTAGTGATACACATATTCATAATGTTGAAGCCAAAAGATGCAGAGTTGATAATGATAGTGCAACTTATTTGTGGCACTGCCGTTTAGGTCATATCGGTGTAAAGCGCATGAAGAAACTCCATACTGATGGGCTTTTGGAACCACTTGATTATGAATCACTTGGTACTTGCGAACCGTGCCTCATGGGCAAGATGACTAAAACACCGTTCTCCGGTACTATGGAGAGAGCAACAGATTTGTTGGAAATCATACATACAGATGTATGTGGTCCGATGAATATTGAGGCTCGTGGCGGATATCGTTATTTTCTCACCTTCACAGATGATTTAAGCAGATACGGGTATATCTACTTAATGAAACATAAGTCTGAAACATTTGAAAAGTTCAAAGAATTTCAGAGTGAAGTGGAAAATCATCGTAACAAGAAAATAAAGTTTCTACGATCTGATCGTGGAGGAGAATATTTGAGTTACGAGTTTGGTGTACATTTGAAAAATTGTGGAATAGTTTCGCAACTCACGCCACCCGGAACACCACAGCGTAATGGTGTGTCCGAACGTCGTAATCGTACTTTATTAGATATGGTGCGATCTATGATGTCTCTTACAGATTTACCGCTATCGTTTTGGGGTTATGCTCTAGAGACGGCCGCATTCACGTTAAATAGGGCACCATCAAAATCCATTGAGACGACGCCTTATGAACTGTGGTTTGGCAAGAAACCAAAGTTGTCGTTTCTTAAAGTTTGGGGCTGCGATGCTTATGTGAAAAAGCTTCAACCTGATAAGCTCGAACCCAAATCGGAGAAATGTGTCTTCATAGGATACCCAAAGGAGACTGTTGGGTACACCTTCTATCACAGATCCGAAGGCAAGACATTCGTTGCTAAGAATGGATCCTTTCTAGAGAAGGAGTTTCTCTCGAAAGAAGTGAGTGGGAGGAAAGTAGAACTTGACGAGGTAACTGTACCTGCTCCCTTATTGGAAAGTAGTACATCACAGAAAACTGTTTCAGTGACACCTACACCAATTAGTGAGGAAGCTAATGATGATGATCATGAAACTTTAGATCAAGATACTACTGAACCTCGTAGATCAACCAGAGTGAGATCCGCACCAGAGTGGTACGGTAATCCTATTCTGGAAGTCATGCTACTAGATCATGATGAACCTACGAACTATGAAGAAGCGATGGTGAGCCCAGATTCCGCAAAATGGCTTGAAGCCATGAAATCTGAGATGGGATCCATGTATGAGAACAAAGTATGGACTTTGGTTGACTTGCCCGATGATCGGCAAGCAATTGAGAATAAATGGATCTTCAAGAAGAAGACTGACGCTGATGGTAATATTACTGTCTACAAAGCTCGACTTGTCGCAAAAGGTTTTCGACAAGTTCAAGGGGTTGACTACGATGAGACTTTCTCACCCGTAGCGATGCTTAAGTCTGTCCGAATCATGTTAGCAATTGCCGCATTTTATGATTATGAAATTTGGCAGATGGATGTCAAAACTGCATTCCTGAATGGATTTCTAGAAGAAGAGTTGTATATGATGCAACCATAAGGTTTTGTCGATCCAAAGGGAGCTAACAAAGTGTGCAAGCTCCAGCGATCCATTTATGGACTGGTGCAAGCCTCTCGGAGTTGGAATAAATGCTTTGATAGTGTGATCAAAGAATTTGGTTTTATACAGACTTTTGGAGAAACCTGTATTTACAAGAAAGTGAGTGGGAGCTCTGTAGCATTTCTGATATTATATGTAGATGACATATTACTGATTGGAAATGATATAGAATTTATGGATAGCATAAAGGGATACTTGAATAAGAGTTTTTCAATGAAAGTCCTCGGTGAAGCTGCTTACATATTAGGCATTAAGATCTATAGAGATAGATCAAGACGCCTAATTGGACTTTCACAAAGCACATACCTTGACAAAGTTTTGAAAAAGTTCAAAATGGATCAAGCAAAGAAAGGGTTCTTGCCTGTGTTACAAGGTGTGAAATTGAGTAAGACTCAAAGCCCGACCACTGCAGAAGATAGAGAGAAAATGAAAGATGTTCCCTATGCTTCAGCCATAGGCTCTATCATGCATGCAATGTTGTGTACCAGACCTGATGTGTGCCTTGCTATAAGTTTAGCAGGGAGGTACCAAAGTAATCCAGGAGTGGATCACTGGACAGCGGTCAAGAACATCCTGAAGTACCTGAAAAGGACCAAGGATATGTTTCTCGTATATGGAGGTGACAAAGAGCTCATCATAAACGGTTACGTTGATGCAAGCTTTGACACTGATCCGGACGATTCTAAATCGCAAACCGGATACGTGTTTACATTAAACGGTGGATCTGTCAGTTGGTGCAGTTCTAAACAAAGCGTCGTAGCGGGATCTACATGTGAAGCGGAGTACATAGCTGCTTCGGAAGCAGCAAATGAAGGAGTCTAGATGAAGGAGTTCATATCCGATCTAGGTGTCATACCTAGTGCATCGGGTCCAATGAAAATCTTTTGTGACAATACTGGTGCAATTGCCTTGGCAAAGGAATCCAGATTTCACAAGAGAACCAAGCACATCAAGAGATGCTTCAATTCCATCCGTGATCTAGTCCACGTGGGAGACATAGAGATTTGCAAGATACATACGGATCTGAATGTTGCAGACCCGTTGACTAAGCCTCTTCCACGAGCAAAACATGATCAGCACCAAGACTCCATGGGTGTTAGAATCATTACTGTGTAATCTAGATTATTGACTCTAGTGCAAGTGGGAGACTGAAGGAAATATGCCCTAGAGGCAATAATAAAGTTATTATTTATTTCCTTATATCATGATAAATGTTTATTATTCATGCTAGAATTGTATTAACCGGAAACATAATACATGTGTGAATACATAGACAAACAGAGTGTCACTAGTATGCCTCTACTTGACTAGCTCGTTAATCAAAGATGGTTATGTTTCCTAACCATAGACAAAGGAGTTGTTATTTGATTAACGGGATCACATCATTAGTTGAATGATCTGATTGACATGACCCATTCCATTAGCTTAGCACCCGATCGTTTAGTATGTTGCTATTGCTTTCTTGATGACTTATACATGTTCCTATGACTATGAGATTATGCAACTCCCGTTTGCCGGAGGAACACTTTGGGTGCTACCAAACGTCACAACGTAACTGGGTGATTATAAAGGAGCATTACAGGTGTCTCCAAAGGTACATGTTGGGTTGGCATATTTCGAGATTAGGATTTGTCACTCCGATTGTCGGAGAGGTATCTCTGGGCCCTCTCGGTAATGCACATCACATAAGCCTTGCAAGCATTACAACTAATGTGTTAGTTGTGAGATGATGTATTACGGAACGAGTAAAGTGACTTGCCTGTAACGAGATTGAACTAGGTATTGGATACCGACGATCGAATCTCGGACAAGTAACATACCGATGACAAAGGGAACAACGTATGTTGTTATGCGGTCTAACCGATAAAGATCTTCGTAGAATATGTAGGAGCCAATATGGGCATCCCGGTCCCGCTATTGGTTATTGACCGGAGATGTGTCTCGGTCATGTCCACATTGTTCTCGAACCGTAGGGTCCGCACGCTTAAAGTTACGATGACAGTTATTATGAGTTTATGCATTTTGATGTACCGAAGTTAGTTCGGAGTCTCAGATGTGATCACGGACATGACGAGGAGTCTCGAAATGGTCGAGACATAAAGATTGATATATTGGATAGCTATATTCGGACACCGGAAGTGTTCCGGGTGATTTCGGATAAAACCGGAGTGCCAGAGGGGTTATCGGAACCCCCCGGGGAAGTAATGGGCCTTATTGGGCCTGAGGGGAGAGAGAGGGCAGCAGCCCAAGAGGTGGCGCGCCCCCCCTCATGGGGAGTTCGAATTGGACTAGGAGGGGGGGGGGCGGCCCCCCTTTCCCTCTTCCTCTCCCTCTCTTTCCTTCCCCCTCAAGTCTCCTAGTTGGACTAGGAGAGGGGAGTCCTACTCCTACTAGGAGGAGGACTCCTCCTCCCCTTGGCGCGCCCCATAGGCCGGCCGGCCTTCCCCCTTGCTCCTTTATATACGGGGGCAAGGGGGCACCCTAGGACACACAATTGATCCTCGTGATCGTTCCTTAGCCGTGTGCGGTGCCCCCTGCCACCATATTCCACCTCGGTCATATCGTTGTAGTGCTTAGGCGAAGCCCTGCGTCGGTAGAACATCATCATCGTCACCACGCCGTTGTGCTGACCGAACTCATCCCCGAAGCTTTGCTGGATCGGAGCCCAGGGAGCGTCATCGAGCTGTACGTGTGCTAAGAACTCGGAGGTGCCGGAGTAACGGTGCTTGGATCGGTCGGATCGGGAAGAAGACGTACGACTACTTCCACTATGTTGTGTCAACGCTTCCATTGCGATCTACAAGGGTACGTAGATCATTCTCTCCCCTCTCGTTGCTATGCATCACCATGATCTTGCGTGTGCGTAGGAATTTTTTTGAAATTACTAAGTTCCCCAACAATCAAATCATATTCATGCTCAACGCAAACACCAAATAACACTTATTTAGGTTCAACACTAATCCCAAAAGTATAGGGAGTGTATGATGATGATCATATCAATCTTGGAACCACTTCCAATGCATATCGTCACTTCACCCTTAACTAGTCTATGTTCATTCTGCAACTCCCGTTTCGAGTTACTACTCTTAGCAACTGAACCAGTATCAAATACCGAGGGGTTGCTACGAACACTAGTAAAAGACACATCAATAATCTGTATATCAAATATACCTTTGTTCACTTTGCCATCCTTCTTATCCGCCAAATACTTGGGGCAGTTCCGCTTCCAGTGACCAGTCCCTTTGCAGTAGAAGCACTTAGTCTCAGGCTTAGGACCAGACTTGGACTTCTTGACTTGAGCAGCAACTTGCTTGCTGTTCTTCTTGAAGTTCCCCTTCTTCCCTTGGGCTTCTTGACTTGAGCACCGGGAGTAGGATTCCCCCCCTTCCAAGTAGTAGGAGTAGGAGTCAAGGCAAGGCAAGGGAAGGGAGAAGAGAAGGAAGGAGGGGGCGCAGCCCCTCCCCCTAGTGCAATTCGGACTAGGCCTTGGGGGGCTCCCAACCTCTCCTCTCTCTTTCCCCTAAAGCCCAATAAGGCCCATATACTCCCCGGCAAATTCCCGTAACTCTCCGGTACTCCGAAAAATACCCGAATCACTCGGAACCTTTTCGATGTCCGAATATAGTCGTCCAATATATCGATCTTTACGTATCGACCATTTCGAGACTCCTCGTCATGTCCCCGATCTCATCTGGGACTCCGAACTCCTTCGGTACATCAAAAGATATAAACTCATAATATAACTGTCATCGTAGCGTTAAGCGTGCGGACCCTACGGGTTCGAGAACTATGTACACGTCTCCGGTCAATAACCAATAGCGGAACCTGGATGCTCATATTGGCTCCTACATATTCTACGAAGATCTTTATCGGTCAGACTGCATAACGACATATGTTGTTCCCTTTGTCATCGATATGTTACTTGCCCGAGATTCAATCGTCGGCATCTCAATACCTAGTTCAATCTCGTTACCAGCAAGTCTCTTTACTCGTTCCGTAATACATCATCTCGCAACTAACTCATTAGTTGCAATGCTTTCAAGGCTTAGGTGATGTGCATTACCGAGAGGGCCCAGATATACCTCTCCGACAATTGGAGTGACAAATCCTAATCTCGAAATACGCCAACCCAACAAGTACCTTCGGAGACACCTGTAGAGCACCTTTATAATCACCCAGTTACGTTGTGACGTTTGGTAGCACACAAAGTGTTCCTCCGGTAAACGGGAGTTGCATAATCTCATAGTCATAGGAACATGTTTAAGTCATGAAGAAAGAAATAGCAACAAAGTAAACGATCAAGTGCTAAGCTAACGGAATGGTTCAAGTCAATCACATCATTCTCTAATGATGTGATCCCGTTAATCAAATGACAACTCATGTCTATGGCTAGGAAACTTAACCATCTTTGATTCAACGAGCTAGTCAAGTAGAGGCATACTAGTGACATACTGTTTGTCTATGTATTCACACATGTATTATGTTTCCGGTTAATACAATTCTAGCATGAATAATAAACATTTATCATGATATAAGGAAATAAATAATAACTTTATTTTTGCCTCTAGGGCATATTTCCTTCAGGTCATCTATCAAACAAGCACCCTCGAGAACCTCCTCAAAATAGTGCTCGGCAGCCACCCGGCCTATGGCCGAACCCTGCGCCGCAACAGTGGTAGCGTCCATCTCCGCCCAGTATGCTTTAACACGGGCAAGGGCCATCCGCGAGCCTTCTATGCACGCCGACCTCTTCATCGCATTAATGCGCGGCACCACATCAAGGAATTGCTGCACTAAGCTGAAATAGACGTTCGGCTTTCGCCTTTCCGGCCATAGCTGATCCACAACAGACCTCATGGAGAGTCCGGACAACCTATTCAGTTCGGCCCATTCGGCAAGCTGGTCAGTCAATGAAAGAGGACGCTCTGGAACGTGGAATTGTGTCCAGAACAGCTTGTCCACTTCACGATCTGTCTGACCTTGGAAGTACTTGGCCGCATTGGCAGCGCTCGCTGCCAAATCCATATACGCATCTGCCGAACTCCACAGCTGATCCAGAGGGGCATACCGTGGATCTCCGAACTTCCTTCGTAACATGAAGGGTTTCCTAGCCGCAATATCCCCGGCTTCCCACAGCTCCTCCTTCTTTGCTCTCATAGCAGAACGGGTGTCTTTGTCCGCCGCCGCGGCCTTCTCAAGGTCTGTTGCCTTCGCTCAGTTTTCTTTTTCAAGGACCCGGCAACGGTCGACAGTGTCTTTTAATTTTATGGCCATCTTGGTCATCTTCTCTTGGCTCTCGCAATGTGCAGCCTTCTCGGCTTTCAACTCTTCGGCCGCCTTCAAACCAGCCACATTACTAATCCTCGCTTGTTCCTTGGCTCGGACAAGTTCCGCCCGCAAGGCTTCCACGGTGGCAGCTCCATCTGCAGTCACAACATATTAAAGATACGGGCATTATACTTCTCTTACTATGTGGCATTCACCGGATAATAACACTTACCCTGTGCCTCGTCAAGCCTCTTGTTAACAAGCTCGATGTCGGCATCTACCGCATCTAGTTGCCATTTTAATTTGGCAAACTCACTAGTCCGGCTAGCCACCGGAGCTTCCACCACCTGCACATAGGGGCAGTCTGGTTATTGCCTGGGAATATGATCCTCTGTTCGCCGCCGTTCTCGATGACAACCAGAGTCTCAGGGGCTACTATCTACACAGGGCACACCTAACATGTGCAGTACTATCACATATTATCTCACATACCTCAAAGCCTGTCAGTAGTCTCATAAAGGCTTCATGTAATCCGCTTTCAGCGGACGAGATTCTCTCCATCACCGTACCCATCAGCATATGGTGCTCTTCTGAGATGGCCGCTCGCCCCACGAACTCCCTTAGAACGTCCGACCGCACACCAGATGGTGCCGGACTCTTTTGTATGCTCTCTTCGGGAGCCGGACACTGGGGACTGCGGGGGTCTATGGGATTACCTTCTGGCCTCACCGGATCCGGAGAGGCCCTCCGCGACGACACTTCGGGGTCGCCCGCTTCTGGAGCGGAGGAGTCCGGGGGAGGCATTTCGCTCTCCATCATCTCTGGAAGAAGATCCCCCGAAGACGAGCTCATTTGAGAGGGGCTAAGGCCCGAACTGCAAGATATATGCGGTGGTTATTTTCTCAGAGGAAAAAGATAGCATACCCTTACTATTAAAATATTTTTGGATCACTTACGACCCGTTGGAGGGCTGATCCCCCCGCGGACTTTGTGCGGAAAAAGTACCCCCCAAGGCAGGACCCTTTGTGGGAGACTTCTTCTCCCGTTTTGAGGCTTCGGCTTCCGGATCCTCAGAAGCTGTCCTTTTCCTC
The DNA here is from genome assembly GCF_018294505.1 of Triticum aestivum. Lineage (NCBI taxonomy): Eukaryota > Viridiplantae > Streptophyta > Magnoliopsida > Poales > Poaceae > Triticum > Triticum aestivum. Next base: position 11,889,333 of record NC_057794.1, read on the forward strand.
CCCCGGTCATCCTCCTTCGTGGAGACGCTCGTTCCCTCGGTTGGAACGAATAGCGATCGGGGCCCGCGTCTGCCCGTATTATCCCCCCGGTATCTCCCTTCAAGGGCTCCGGGCAAGGTGCGACCTCGAGCATCTTCTCCAATACCGGATTTTCCAAACCCTCAGGGAGGGTGGCCAAACACCGAATCATCTTCTCCTTTGTTAACCAGTCCTGGTCAAAAAGCAAACTCTCAGAAATAACTTCGAATAAAAGACAGTGTGTTCGGCTAGAGGATTTCTTACTTGTTCGGCAGCGCAGTTACTGCTCAAGCCCAGTAATATCCAGACATTCCACTTGAGGTCCGAAGAATGACTTGTACATCTCCTTGTGCGTCAGGCCGAGGAAACTCTAAACGGCACGTGGTCCCTCTGGGTTGAACTCCCACAAGCGAAGGGGCCGGCGTTTGCAAGGCTGGACTTGACGAACCAGCATAACTTGTATTACCGCAACCAAACTAAATCTCCCTTGAAGAGATCTCGGATGCGGCTTTGCAGTATAGGCACGTCCTTGGCTGGAACCCAGCTCAGACCCTTGCTAATCCATGACATCAGTTGTGGTGGGGGGCCCGAGCGGAAAGCGGGGGCAGCCGCCCACTTGGCACTTCTGGGAGCCGTGACGTAAAACCACTCCCGTTGCCATAATTCGGACACCTCTGGAAAGGAACCTTTCGGCCATGGAGCTCCTGCCATCTTGCCTATTGATGCACGTCCGCATGCTGCATGTTGCCCCTCGATCATCTTCGGCTTTACTTCAAAGGTCTTGAGCCACAGGCCGAAGTGAGGGGTAACGCGGAGGAAGGCCTCACACACGACAATAAATGTCGTGATGTGGAGAAAGGAGTTCGGAGCTAGATCATGGAAATCTAGCCCGTAATAGAACATCAAACCCCTGATGAAAGGATCCAGAGTAAGGCCTAGACCTCGGAGGAAATGGGAGACGAACACAACATTCTCGTTGGGTTCGGGAGTAGGGACGATCTGCGCTCGAGCAGGCAGCCGATGCAAAACCTCGGCGGTCAGGTATCTGGCCTCCCTCAACTTCTTAATGTCCTCTTCCATAACAGAGGAGGGCGTCCATCGGCCTTGAAGGCTGGATCCGGACATGGTTGAAGATCCGGAGCACCTAATCTGGGCTTTGGGTGTTAGAACTCGAGGCGGGGGAATGGTTCGATTGAGCACGAGAGGGAAAAAGCGAAAGCCTTGTCCCCTTATAAAGATGGTGAATATCAAGTGTCCTCTCCGTAGCCATTTGGGATTTGCCTATAATCTACGAGTCCTAGACACGGTTGGGTTACCCATGACCTCATTAATGAGAATCCTGTAATTGGGGGAACACGGTCTCCGCTTCGGCAAGACGTGTCAACAAACCGCCTCGCGTTATGTGTGGAGCTGGTTAAAAGAAACAGTTCGAATAATCACCGGGCCATGACATAACATCATGCTGCAAAAACAAGCCAGCAAACTAGATCTGCGGAAAAAATATTCTCTCTGCGGTGGAATGTGGAACTTATTTTGCAGGGTCGGACACTATCCTCGTATTCAAATTCTTCTGTGATGTATTCAGAGAAGGAACCCTCCTTGCAATGCCGAAGACAATACTGTGCACCGGACTCATCGTCATTGAAGCCTGGTTCAGGAGCTACTGAGGGTGTTCTGGATTAGGGGGTCTCCGGACAGCCGGACTATCTCCATTGGCCGTACTGTTAGACTATGAAGATACAAGATTGAAGACTTCGTCTCGTGTCCGGATGGGACTCTACTTGGCGTGGAAGGCAAGCCAGGCAATACATATATGGATATCTCCTCCTTTGTAACTGACCTTGTGTAACCCTAACCCTCTCCGGTGCCTATATAAACCGAAGGGTTTTAGTCCATAGGACAACAATCACAACATACAATCATACCATAGGCTAGCTTCTAGGGTTTAGCCTCTCTGATCTCGTGGTAGATCTACTCTTGTAACACCCATATCATCAATATTAATCAAGCAGGACGTAGGGTTTTACCTCCATCAAGAGGGCCCGAACCTGGGTAAAACTTCGTGTCCCTTGCCTCCTGTTACCATCCGGCCTAGACGCACAGCTCGGGACCCCCTACCCGAGATCCGCCGGTTTTGACACCGAGACGGGGGAAATGTCAAGTAGTATACCATCCTCGAAGGGGTCAAGTGAGCACGTGTAAAGGAGATGATTCACCTTTATGTATGTGAGATGTGGCACGTGTCACTTGCCGAATGAACTCTTGACATGGTGATGTACATAGGATGCTCCGCATCATCTCCTCCCCCTTGGGAAAGATCCGACCTCGGATCAAAATCCAAATCACCATGGGAAAGAGATGGCGTCACCATGTAGGAGTGGTCACCAAGTTCTCGTCATCTTGAAGCTCGAAATGGGCACTCTCCAATGTCGCACCATCTTGGGATTCCTTCAGAAGGAGCAAAGACAACAAACACTTGGAAAAACAAATGTGGGTAGCATTAGTGCAAAACCAAGCATTCAAGCGGTGATTCACCCAACAAGTGTCGTCATCATGCAAAGCATATGGTGTGACAAAGGATTGTGACATGGCATGTAAGCATATCAATCGAGCACAAGCAAAGAAATCATGGGGACAAGTATGCAATTGTGAGGTAGAGATGAAAATATGTTTGACATGTGAACAAGCATCTACCTCAAGGTCATAGCAATCGTGCATAAAGAACACGACAAATGGTCGATGGTAGGCATAAGAAACATTCACAACACCAAAGAATATGAGATGTCTAAACACATGGATCAAGTGCGAGACAATCCAAGCAATACGTGCATAGGGTGTCGTGAAGATAGTGTGGCACTCAACACAATAAAAAGAGCAATTGTTCATCATGTGTGAGGCAATCAAGGCAAGCATGTAGCAATCAATGGGACATGGCATATGTGAAGTGATGACATTGTTGCAACCAAACATATGAGAGGAGCAAGTAATCCAAGAATTGGATGCAACACACAAGGCATATATATCATGATGCGTGGGAATGTGAAAATCATGAATGGAGGCAATATCACTAACATGTGTCCAAGTAAAGGGTTCAAGATGACAAATAACTCTCATGGTGCAAGCAACACAAGTAGTATGATCCACAATATCCATGCTCAAGAAAGATGTCACCTTGAAAGCGTGTCCTTGTGCATTCTTCACAATGCCGAAGCACAAGCAAGTGCGAGGTAGAATCGTCGTAGTAGAAGTTGGTTCGCTCTCAAGAGCTCGAATGGTCAACTCATGTGAAGTGGAAGACGAGACAAAGTCCAAGTATCCTACACATGCACACAACAAAACAAAGAATGTATGTGTATGGTAGATAAACACATCATCCATCATGATGGTTCTCCGCTCTTGCACATAATCATTAGTACACTAGTAGAAAAAGGGTCAAATGTGAAGCACATTAGTGCCGGTTTGAATTTGAGCCGGCACTAATGTGACCATTAGTGCCGGTTCCAACGGCTAGGCGGGCGGGCATCATTAGTACCGGTTCGTGGGCAACCTTTAGTACCGGTTCATGCCACGAACCGGTACTAATGAGGCCAGTGCGGCTGTGGTCAAGCTGGGGCCTCCACGAAGACCTTTAGTACCAGTTCATGGCATGAACCGGTACTAGAGTTTCTTAGTAAGCTGATTTTTAGTCCCACCTCGCCAAGAGAGAGGCAGTATGAGCATTTTATAAGCCGTGAGTGCAGAGACAATGATGAAGAGGCGCAATGCTCACCTGCACGTTGATTAGCTTCAAGCCTTTCAGAATAGCATAGATTGCACTGAGCTATGTGCAGTGCAGTCTAAACTATTCCGAAAGGCTTGAAGCAAATTTACCAGCATTGCACCTCTTTTTTATTTTTAATAACTTATTTGAACTCCGGACTTCTTGTGTTCAGTATGCAGCATTCAAAGCGAAGTCATCAATTTCCAACATGTTCTGACATCATTTGCTGTTTTTCAGTCATTTACCGAATTGTTTAAAAAGCTAAATGACCGTGAGATTGAAAATCACTACAAAATGAACTATGAAAATGTTGAAATTTAGCATGGTATCATCATTTCACCTGTATAGCATGTGCGAAAGAGTAGAGAGGGTCACGGCAAAAACTGGACGCACTTCGTGTACAAACTGGACAATCTCTTTCGGAGCACTACTAGAAAAAGGGCTATAGATGGGATTGACACTAATGGCGCACCAGACAAGCGGTGCGCCATTAGTATATACTAATGATGCACCACCTTCTGATACGCCATTAGAGTTGAAACTACTAATGGCGCACCTGGCCCAGGGTACGCCATTAGTATCAATTTTTTTTAACTAGTGCGCCTGTCCAAACATACTAATGGCGCATCCAGACATAGTGCGCCATTACTAGTTGTAACTAGTAATGGCGCACCTGCCGGAAAGTGCGCCACTAATGTTGTTTTTTCTATTATATTTTTATTCCCTTTTTTGCAAAACTACTAATGGCGCACTGTTCCACCGTGCGCCATTACTAGTTTAAACTAGTAATGGCGCACTATGTAACAGTGCGCCATTAGTATGTTTTTTTTGCAAAACTACTAATGGCGCACCACCAGAAGGTGCGCCATTAGTAACCTGGATTACTAATGGCGCATTTAGAGTTGGTGCGCCATTAGTAAGTGGGCAGCAACAAGATATTTTGGACAGCCTCTCCTACCCACACTCACTTTCTCCCCACTTCATTCTCTCCACCTCCTCCTTGTCTCGGGTGCCTCCTCTTTTTCACCTCATTTCCCACTACTAGAAAAACCCCAACTAATGGCGCACCTAGTATGGCCATTAATGGCGCATCTGTGGTGTGCCATTAACAGCACGCCATTAGTAATTTTTACTAATGGCGCACCACCTGGTGTGCCATTAGTATCTGGTATACTAATGGCGCACCGCGGGTGCGCCATTAGTATAGGCCAGGGTGTGCCACTAGTATGCCTCCCAGGGGCCATGTATATCCAGGTGCTTTGGCATACTAATGGCGCACCACCACTGGATGCGCCATTAGTAACCGCGGCATACTAATGGCGCACTGCCCAGTGATGCGCCATTAGTATGCACTGTCATACTAATGGCGCACTGTCATGTGATGCGCCATTAGTATGAATATTAGGTTTTTTTTGTTTTTTATTTTCTGTTTTTTGCACAGGTTACAAAATATATAATTTGACAAAATATAGACAGCACACATCAACAACAGATTCATCGAATACAATAGAAGATTAGTCTTTGAATACAATTCATCATATTAGTCTCCGAATACAATTCATCATATTAGTCTCCGAATTGAAAAGACCGAACAAAGATAGAACATTATATTACAAGTCTCGAGACCGCGAGTAGCGAGTTTGTCTTCACATTACAAGTCGATATCGATCATCTAAACTACCATCACATAGAAAAGAGCTGCGGTCATCACGATGAGCATCATCACGATGAAACTCGTCTTCATCCGGTTCCTCCAACGCTCCCTCCCCTCTCCCGCTAGATAGCGGGCGTATCTAGATTCGGCCTCGGCCCTAGTGGTGTACCCTTTGTAACTGTTACCGCTGAATCGGTGAACCTGTCTCCGACACTCCTCCCAGTCATCGTAGACTCCGGGAACCTTACCCTTGTACACGACATACGTCGGCATCGCTATGCACTAGCCAAACGAAACGTTAGTACCAATTCACAGACAATACATAAGCAATATATAAGTATGCAACAGAACGATCGGAAGAGAAAAGCAAGACATTAATAGCATCGATTACATCTAAGTTGAACGACTCTCGAAACCAAAGAGACATACTACAAGTTCATTAAAGTTTAATTACAACATGAGCCAATCGATGTTTCAGAACTAGACACAGCATCACTGCTTTCGACTCGACTCAAGGGACCGGAGCGTGGATGAAGCCGCCGTCTATCGTGGGAGTCATGAAATAACGGTCGTTGTCAGCCTGCATTTGTAGCATTGTGTCGATGTCACTGTTGGACGGTTGATTTCTGAGGTAGAACTGCCCCGAGGTACGAAGGACATCTTGATGGATGATTTCCGCAAACTCCGACTGGATGCGAAAGAATTCTTGTCGGAGGTCCGCGTCCTGGATTGCCGACACGCTCTTTGCCCAATCTTTGAGTTTACTCGGTAGCAGAAGTTGATGATGGTCCCGTACGATCGCCCGCATGTGATGGATGGCGTAGTAGGCACCCTTCTGACCGCCAGGCGGCTGCTTGACGCAGCAGAACGTCGTATTGTGGGAGAACACGTGCTTGCCGTACTTACGAATAGGCCTGGTGAAGGTGCCTCCAGATTTGGCGTAGCCGGGGAGAACATCATCAAGAACCTTCTTGACATTTGTGTAGTCTACGTTCGACTGACGGTCCGGGTCGAAATACGTGGCCATGGAATATTTGGGGCTTAGGAGGATGAGCGTGCAACGTGTGTCACTGCAGAAAACACGGAATGTTAAAAGAAAAACGATCGAAATGTAAGAATTCATATGTTACGGGCCGGTTGAGGGGAGGACTTACTCGGGAAAGTAAGGCACGAGGAAGTTATCCTTATCTTGGTTTGCCAGAATGACGCCTTCGAGGTAAGAACTCGCGACTTGCCGGTCCCCAGCGCTGCCCAAGATCTTGGCACGCATGTAGAAGGGGTCGACTATCACGATGTCCGGGGTCTTGTCGCGAATGATCCGCATCTCCATACTCAGCGAAAATAGCCGAACGAAGGTGTAGTGCAGCGGATGAAGGTTCAACATAGCGTGGATGTCATCAAAACGCAGGACGATCGTACGCCCGATGGAGTTATCCACAAAGCCCTTGCCCTCTGGCACCTTGGCCGCGAAAACCGGGTATGCCACATCCTTCTCTCTGAGACGCCGCTTCTCCAAAGCAAGAACACTGTCATGCAGACTCCGCATAGCACCGGTTGCAGCATTGAGCATATTTGTCGGTAGCATCGCCCTACCCGCCACATGCACCCTCCTCGAGATATCCTGCGGTGAAGGTGGCCCGTCCTGAGCACGGATCGTACTCGGTGCCGGCTGGCTCGCACCCTTCTTAGTCTTTCTTTTGCGTGCCTTCTTCTTCTCCTGTAATGGGACCGAGTTCTGCTCACAGACCGCCTTCTTGAGTGTGTTGGGGCTGATAATATTTCGCACCTCGCCTATCTGAGGCTCGGTGAAGTCGGCAGCTGGAGGCGTCTCCTGAGAGCTGAACGCCAGACGGCGCCTGTTGCAACTTGGCTTCTCCGCGGTACCAGCTAGATCGCACACGTCTTTTGTTGGGTTTGGTTCTTGAGAAGGAGGCCCCATGAAGTCGCCATCGTACCCATGATCGGCAAAGTACTGATCGACGTTGCCAAATGTATCATCGTCGTCGTCGTCGTCGTTCTGATCCTGTGCCATATGCATGTTTGGATCCAGTGGCATAGGGATGTCCGGCACCGTTACGGCGGTCTTGCCATGGGGCCGACTTGGCGCCGGCACGACTGGCGGTGTTGTCTTTGGGGTGGTGTCCCCCGCCCCCAAACGAATCTGGCTCTTCGGCCAAAGCAGGGGCCAGCTCAGGCAGGCGCTGAGGGTCATCACGTCTTCATCGTCGGCCCCGACGGGTCGAATCGGAGGTAACAAGTCGTCGCAGCCTGGCAGCACCCGAACCAGTTGAACCCTAAACAAGTTGGGTGGCATCTGGGTACCGTGGAATAAGGGGTTGCCCGGTTGAACGATTTTGCCCTTGGCGACATCGACCAACTCGTTGTTCACGAAGTGGAGGAGAGTGCACGGAACGTCGGCGGCGCCCTGCGAAAACATGTAGGGCGTCAGGGATGCCCAGTCAAAGGCAAGGAGATGAAGTCCTCGGCCGAGAGAGGCTTAATTAGTTACCGTGATGATGGCGTCGAGCTCGGCTAATGTCGACGCACCGCCAACGGCGGGCGTGCAGTTGACGGAGGGGCCGCTTGCTGAAGAGGTGCCGGCCGGCGTACACCCGGGTGCATTAAGCTCCCGTGCCGGCGTCGGAGACACCAATGCCGCCTCCGCCGGAGGCACCAATGGCCCCGCCATCGCATTATGCGAGTTGCTGGCCGTGAAGCTAGGAATCGGGGGCGGCCCCTGTTGGCCGCCCGCAATCCACGCACTCAACCCCGAGATCAAGGTAGGCACAAGGGCGGTGATCGTCGCTCCGAGTCGTTGTTCCACTTGCTCTTGGACAATCTCCGGAATCCGCGCCACCTGTGCCTTGAGTTCTTGAACCTCTCGCGCCTGGCTTTCCGAGCTGGTCTTTTTCTCCTTCCGCACACCAGCGGTATAGTATGACCCCCATTTTGTCGACAAGCCTTTGCCGGCCACACGACCAGCTGACGTCGGCTTACTGAGCTTATCCTTGTTCTTCATTACATTCAACCCCCTATTTAGAGTGGTGTCCCAAGGGTTGCTCTTAGTCGACCCCGCGCTACTGCTTTCAGTCGCCTGCGGAAGGAATGTGAACCATTTAGAAATTCGGCTTCATTAATTAGAATGCAACCATATGGAGCTAATTACGCGGGGGTGTATTCCTTACCAGAACAAGCTCAAGCTGCCTGGTCTTCGGATCCGTGGTAAGCTCCTTTGTTTTCGGGTCCTTCTTGTACCGGGCCCTGACAAAGTTCCTGGTCTGCTTGTCACCGTATTTATCGAAGAGGGGCGGTAGGCCTTGCTCGGCACGGTCCGCCTCCTCCTTGTCCCATATAGGCTCCGCCACTCTGTAACCGCCGGGACCGAGTGTGTGTTCCCCTATGTTCAGCTCCCGCATTTGTTTCCCCCACTCACTTGATTGGGAGCTTGCGGTGCTCGAGCAATTGATCTTGAAGTCGTTGTAGTCATCTTCGGTGATCGAAGGATTTTTCTCCTTGATCTTCTGATAACTCTCACCTTTCTCGATCATTCTCTTCACATTGCTTTTCCAAGTAGACAGGGCCTTGCTCATCTTCGTGAGGGCAGCATTGTTCACTTTATTCCCTTTGAGGCTTGTGTTTTCAAATTCAGCGGGGAACTTGTATCGTTCGTGCAGCTTCGTGAAGAGGAGGTTGCGCAAATTCCCTCGGTCAGGATGCCTCAGGTTCTCGGTGTTGATCGAGACGGTGCTCCGGACAATGCACCCGAGCTGAAGCGAGTACCCCTTGACTATTCGTTCGGGCGCCGTTGGATTCCCGTTGGAGTCCACTTCAGTAACTTCCTCCTTGAGGGTGCGGAGCACGATCGGGCGCCGGTCCTTCCGTTGCCTCTTCGGTTGGCTGCCATCTGTGCGTGCGCCGCCATCATCAGTGGTGGCATCCTCGGCGGCACCATCAGTGGTGGCATCAGTGTGGTCATCCTCGGCGGCACCATCCGTGGTCTCAGGATCGGTGGGGAAGGCGGCGGCCTCATACAAGTGAGGTTGTTCCTCCATCTCCTGGGACAGCTCCCAGAATGCCTTGCCGCCCGAACCCCCGGCCTCATCGTTGTGGGCCATGTTTCTCTCTAAATAGAAACAAAGTTTGGTCAAAAAGTTGGTTATTGTCAAGGAACAAGATCATGGTCTCATCATTTAGGGTTTGTCGACACCGAGGCATCCTAAAATCTAAGCTTTTATCATTGAGGGTTTTTCGACGCCAAGGCACCCTAAAAGCCTAACCTTTCATCATTTCGGTTTTTATCGACACCGAGGCACCCTAAAAGCCATGCATTAGTCACAAGTACGCCGGGGCACTTGATCCTACTTAATTAACTACTAAGATACCCCGGCCCATGCATTAGTCACAAGTACCCCATATGTCCTATTTTTAGCAAAGTCATGCTAAAATTCACGGAAAATTTCAGCATGACCTTTGCTGAAAATAGGACATATGGAGTACCCGAATTTGCCGGAACGGAAGTTAATCGACATTCCGGCAAACTCAAGGGCCTCTCGGGGTACCTGCAAAATCATTATCCCAGGTGGACATGGATGCAATGTCACATGTCACATGGATCCCACACCCACAGGAGCTGGTGAAGCTTCATGTGTATTTCACGAAAACCAGCCTGACTAAAGAGCTTTATGTAGAAAACAAATCACTCCACCAGCTCACACAGGATCATCCCTCTAAGCAATTACTCAAAATGGGCACTAGCAGCAAAATGAACATTTTACAATCTGAACTTTTTTTGTCATCTATGTGCTCATTTAACTTTGATCCAAATAGTATCAAAGTTCTTAGAAACAAGCAGCTCTGCTAACAAAGAACAGTAAAAATGGGGCTTGCCTTAAGATGGGAAGTAAAGTTGCAAAAACTATCACAAAGAACAGTAAAAATGGAACATAGCTCAGCATTTGTATTGATAGGAACAAACATAAAATCAAACCATGGGCATCTACTAGGTAGACCAACATAAAATTTTGACTGGAGTTACATAAGGGGAAATTGATGTGATGAATGGCAGTTTGGGAGCTGAGCTGATCATGTCCATGTATTCTAATTCTACAGTAAGATGGCATTGCTGTTGGTACCAATTTATTTGTTCACAAAGATACATTTTTGGTAATGCATAGACAACATCACCTTTTATTTATCATGGTTGGTTCTGTTCCATAATTATATCAGCCCAGAGTGTCTTATTAGATATCAGACTGAATTGTAATGCACCCATTCTAAAACTTTAAGTGAAAATAACCCTTGGTGTTTGATATGCATAACAATGAAAGATGTTGGTTCACATCTTTGACTGGAGTAACAGAGGCATAAAAGTAGAAATTACAGGTCAGAGGATCATGCTGATTAAGGTTCTGTTTTTATACTGCAAGTTCCAGGTAATTAGAGTATGTGGCACTGTCTTGTGTTGACTAACTCATAAATGATATTATCATCTTTACTCACCGTTATGTGTATCATGGCTGAAATTCCACCGTTATAATACATGCCTGCTTGGCTAATTAGCAAGTAAGTAACTCTTACATTATCAAAGCTTGCCAGTTTCTGAAATCAATTACTGACAGGGAATAGCACAGGCACACAGCAAACCTATAACTTAATGATGGTTATTAGGGAAGACAGGAAATGAGGATGGACAGAACCATATGTTTGGGAAATGCAAATAGAAGTAGTGCTATGAGAGTAATTTTTTTTCAATTTTCATTGATGTTTCAAATTAGATCGGTGCACATGTGGCTGCAATTTCTATTGGTCATCCAAGATGGGTGTTCATAGTAAAGTACTATATAGTGGCACTAACATAACCAAGGATTGCTTTTAAAAAAACATAACCAAGAATCACCTTCCACGTGGCTTCTTCTCTTTAGCCTGGCTTCCTTCTGCAAAGTGGGCAAATACTTCTGTCTGCTGCAGTAGGTACTTCAGTCGCCCTTTCCCTTCTTGTTCTGTGATCAAAACCACGATGAGAATGCAATACACACCAAAGAATATCATATACAAGAATTGCAGAAATTAAACAAGGTCAGACCCACACTATCTATTCTTTCTTCATGGCAGAATATCATATACAAGCACGAATTTTGTTCACATTTATATAGCAACAAATATTTATACACTCATATAGCAGCACTAAGTATATTGCACTTAGAAGAAGATTTGCTTTTACATCCCACCCAACTTAACAATCCAAGTCACTGCTACTCATATTCAAAAAACCTAACTCCAATATAACCAGAAAGATTGTAAAACCTAACTCCATTATAACTCCAATATAACCAGAAAGATTGTAACTCCAATATAGCCAGAGTTATAATGCAATATTTCTTTCAGTTTATCAGTGCAAGTATATCATTCCACAAGCTTCAGAGAAGAGCAAGCAGGAGTACACTACTGCACAATTTAACTGAATTTTTTTACTCCAATAATACTGGTACACTTGCTACTGTAATGGAATACCTGATCTTTGATTCAAGTAATAGTGTATGATGAATTTGATTATTCAGACTTAAGTTTCTTCAAGTGATGTCACTAGTTTCAGTTAACTGGAGTACTACAGCAAATGGAGTACCTAACCTGATCCAGTTAAAGTCTCCAAATGGAGTACTACAGCTCCTGCACCTGTTTCTATTATGTTTGTCTTGATAAGGAAGATTATGTTTCCATGTATAGTTCTAAAGGACTACCAGAACACAAAGGCACCTGCTTCCATGTATAGTTCTAATGTGCATTTTATTTTCTACTTGTAGCCTTGTAATCTTAATTTAAATAAATATAACAGGGGGTGTGGGGCTTTGCCCTACTGCGCAACTCAAAACAAATGAACTGAATCGCATGAACATAAGGCATAAGATAAATTTATCCCCATGGAAATAGAAAACATTTTGAAAAAATCACCAATTGCGCAGACCATTACAGTTGTATCCACATCACAAGTAAACAACAATTTGTTTTCGTATTTTGAGCTTTGGACAGAGTTCTAATACATGAATAAAAAGTGGTATATTATAGTATTTCACAAAGTTTCTGGAACTTGTTGAGAATAAATCATGCACACGGAGTGACATATATTAACACTAAAAATGACTAAATATATACTAATCAGCCAGCTTAACTGGCAGGATTTTCCCCAATTTTTTTGACAGAGCAGACACGAACACTAAAACAGTAGAGTGGCATTTATCTATGATCAACAGATCCGCCAAAGAGCATAACAAATTTCTATATACATTTAACATAATCGATCATTCAAACTTGATTCTAAAGATTTGAGTTCAATTCGAAGGTCGCATGGACAATTCACAGAGGAGAGGGGGGGAGCGGAGGAGCAGAGACGGGTACCTAATCTGATCCTAGTCGCTCGCCGGCGTCGGGGCGTCGAGGCGGCGTCGGGGCGTCGGGGCGGCGTC